>NC_135964.1:20628908-20928908 GCF_053455715.1 Rhinoraja longicauda
TCGTTGGGCGGCATGGACTTGGTGGGCCGAAAAGGCCTGTTTCCGGCTGTATATATATGATATGATGATGAAGAGGCAAACCAGGAGGGTTTGGTTTAGAGATACAGTGCAGGAACAGGTCCTTCAGCCCACCGTGCCCACACCAACCAGCAATCCCCGTACACTAGCACTGTCCTACGCACTTGGGATAATTTACAATTTTTACAGTTACCATTTAACCGATAAACCTGTACGTCATTGGAGTATGGGAGGAAACCGGAGCACCTGGGGAAAACCCACGCTGTCACGGGGAGAACATCCAAACTCCGTACAGAGAGCACACGTAGTCAGGATCGAACCCAGGTCTCTGGCACTGTTAGACAGCAACTCTACCGCTGCGCCACCGGGCCATCCTAAATGTGTGATGGGGCAAGATGGCACTTTTGCAGAAAAACATGGATCTGATGGGCTACATTGTCTTGGACTTTGCCTTAGATTTTGTGCGATTCTGAACTAGATTTCTATCTCCAGAACAAATGGTATATAAAGAAAGTGAAAAACTGACATGATTAAACTATGTGAGTGCAAAACAACACTAACCATGCACAACACATCTGCCCATATGCCATTAGAAATCCACAGAAATAAAACATTCTCATATTTAACAGCTCTTAGTAAAATATACTCAAATAGGCAAATAAAATCTTTGTACTTGTCAAAACTAAGTGGAAAAAAAGCAGATGTTGGTGTACATAGCACACAGGGGATTATATATATATATCTATATTTAATCTAATTCACTTAACAAGTATTAGTTAATTTGTAAGTGATTTAACGTGTCTGCGTTGACACATTTGAATAATTTATTAACTGGTACCAAATTCTTCTCAGGAAAGAAACCAGCCGAGGAACGTTATGTATGGTTGTTCAAGATGTGGGTGAGATTGCAGGTGGAGTATTGTGTTGAGGTTTGGACACCCTGCTTTGGAAAAGATGCTATTAAGCTGCAATGAGTGCAGAGAAGATTTGCAAGGATGTTGCCAGGACTTGAAGGTTTGACATGAAGGGAGAGGTTGTGCAGGCTGGGACTTTATTATTTGGAGAGCAGGAGGGTGTTAGCAGGAGGCACCTTATAGAGGTGTATAAATCATGAGTGAAATTGTCGTATGTTGAAAGGCTGGAGCGATTGGGCTTGTATACACTGGAATTTAGAAGGATGAGGGGGGATCTTATTGAAACATATAAGATAATTAGGGGATTGGACACATTAGAGGCAGGAAACATGTTCCCAATGTTGGGGGAGTCCAGAACAAGGGGCCACAGTTTAAGAATAAGGGGTAGGCCATTTAGAACGGAGATGAGGAAGAACTTTTTCAGTCAGAGAGTGGTGAAGGTGTGGAATTCTCTGCCTCAGAAGGCAGTGGAGGCCAGTTCGTTGGATGCTTTCAAGAGAGAGCTGGATAGAGCTCTTAAGGATAGCGGAGTGAGGGGGTATGGGGAGAAGGCAGGAACGGGGTACTGATGGAGAGTGATCAGCCATGATCGCATTGAATGGCGGTGCTGGCTCGAAGGGCTGAATGGCCTACTCCTGCACCTATTGTCTATTGTCTATTGTCTATAAATAGATGGAATGCACAGATTCCTTTTGTTCCCCCTGCGGCAGGGGAATCAAGAACGAGAAGGCATCGGTTTAAGGTGAGAGGGGAAAGATTTACTAGGGCCTCGAGGGGAAGAGGAGCAGATGGGAATGGTTTGAAGAATGGCACAGACTCGATGGGATGAATGAGCCAGAGAATTTCCTCCAAAATGCAATGTAGGCATGAAAAGAGGCATCAAATGGTTTGTGGATGATAAAGGACACAAATGTATGGCACTGATTATTTGTTTAATGTTGTGCATGTAATATATATGAATGAAGAGTACTGCACCTGCATTTCCCTGACCTAGAGAAAAGCACTATTTGTCCACCATTGATGTCCCAAATCTTAATTAGACACATGGAATTGATGTATATTAATTATTTGAACCTCTCCCAAGCAATGAGATATATTATGAACAAGTAACCAAAAAAACAAATCCATATTGTATGCTTTCCTTCATTGCTCAGGGTATTGCGTATAGAGTCAGGAAGTTACAGTGCACCTTTATAGGACTTTGGTCAAATAAAGGACTTACTTGGAGTCCTGTGCTTTTGGTTGCCCCATTCCAGGATGGATGTGGAGGAATTGGAGAGGGTGCTGAAGAGGTTTACATGAATGCTGCGTGGATTAGAGGATATTGGCTATAAGGAGAACTTGGACAGACTTGGATTGTTTTCACTGGATCGTCAGAGGGGAGGCCTGATAGAAGTATAAAAATCAGAACTTATTTCCCAGGGTGGAAATGTCATAAGACTAGAGGGCGTAGCTTTATAGAGACAGGGACAAAGTTTAAAGGCGATATGCGGGGCAACTTTTTACACAAGGGGTGGTGGGTGCCTGGAACGTACTGCCAGGGATGGTGGTGGAGGCAGATAAAATAGTGGCATTTAAGTGGGTTTTAGATAGAAACATGGATATGCAGGAAATGGAGGGATATGGATCATGTGCAGGCAGATACGATTAGTTTATCTTGGCATCATGTTTAGCACAGACATTCTGGGCCAAAGGATCTGTTCCTTTGCTGGGCTGCACTATGTTCAATGATCTATCTTCTTCCTCATTGGAGTCATCAGGATGAAACTGTGAGGCGAAACTCATAACACGTGGTAATAATAATGCATGGCACTCCGCTCCTGAACTTGATGACAGTGGAATCAATTTCAGAGGCAGAATATAATGTGTAACCCTGATATAAAGTTAATTTAGCACTGCTGACTGATATAGATGCTCTTGCCAAGAAATTCACAGGGTAAATGCCAGTTTGAAATGGTCAGTGCAATAATGAGGACGTTTTTTAGGATTAAGCCTGGTTCTGAAATGTTAATTGTTTCTCATCTGCTGATTATTTCCATCATTTCCTGCTTTTATTCACAGGCGTTCAACTTTTAAACAGGTCACGGGAATCAAATTGGACAGCTATGTCCCACAATCTAATCAATTATATATATCCCTGGTGCAAGTGTTAGGGATAGAATTTTTTTAACTTTAACGAAAGAGCAAAGTGGCTAGAGGAACTCAGCAGGTCAGGCAGAATCTATGGATGGAATGGATGCATTGTAGGGACATAGGGATTGGCTGGGAGAGATCGAACCCTCGGATTGGCTAGCGAGGTCACCAGGTGTGCCAGCGCGGGAGAGATAGTCAGTCTAGCGTTGAACTCCGTTTAGGTAAGACGTTAGGTAGATGTCTACAGTTTGAGTGTTGCGATTGTCACGGAGTTTTTGAGCCATGCAATAAACTTCGTCTGCAACATCCATCCGCTATCAGACTCGCTACAGCATAACCTTTCTAGTTGGGACCCTTCTTCAGAATGGGTGCCGACCCGAAGCATTGTTTGTCCATTCCTTCCACGGATGCTGCCTGACCTGCTGAGTTCCTCTGGCACTTTGTGTTTTGCTTAAGGTTCCAGCATCTCAAGTCTCTTGTGCCTCAATTTTTTTTAGACAATTGCTTGATGCCAACTTATGTTTGCTGATCTGAAAGTTCAGAATGTTTTTAGGTAGATTGTGTAGAAATCACCTTTTTTTAAACTTTACTTTTTTAATGAATAAATTCAATAAATATCACTAAATTGCAAGGAAACCAATTAGATTCTACCTGGTTTCTAAATGACATTGCAATATAAATGTGGGTTTCTTTAAAGCTCTCTTTACTCACATGCTGTCTGATTTCTTTTTCTCGTGTGGAATTTAATTTCTTAATGCGTGGGAAAGCTGATGCAGCCGGTGTGATAGTGCCAGCATCCTCTCCTGACCTCAATGACTGCTGTTTTAAATGCAATCTCCAAATATGTTTGCCTGAAGTTGGTGACTTAAATAAGAACAGTACGTTGCAGAAATGCTGAGCCAGTCTTAGGAGCGAGAAAGAGTCAATGTTTCAGTTCAGTGATCTGTCAGCAAAACTCCGACTGAAGCACAGATTGAGTCCCAATGACAATGTTGATACACAACTTTCCTTTCAATGTCGGGCTGCAGCAGAAAGGCAGTGTGGTTTGCCTGCTTACACGCATTAGCAGGACGGTGATCATAGAGTGATAAAGCGTGGAAACAGGCCCTCTGGCCCAACTTGCCCACATCGGCCAACATGTTCCAGCTACACAAGTCCCACCTGCCTGCGTTTGGTCAAGATCCCTCCAGACCTGTCCTATCCATGTACCTGTCTAACTGTTTCTTAAACATTAGGATAGTCCGTGCATCAACTACCTCCTCTGGCAGCTTGTTCCATGCACCCACCACCCTTTGTGTGAAAAAGTCACCCCTCAGATTCCTATTAAATCTTTTCCCCTTCACCTTAAACCTATGTCCTCTGGTCCTCGATTCACCTACTCTGGGCAAGGGACTCTGTGCATCTACCTGAACTATTCCTCTGATAATTTTGTACACCTCTATAAGATCACCCCTCATGCTGCTGATCTCCAAGGAATATAGTCCCAGCCTACTCAACCTCTCTCGATAGCTCAGACCCTCTAGTCCTGGCAACATCCTCATAAATCTTCTCTGCACCCTTTCCAGCTGGAACAGTGACAGCCCTCCTGGTGAGTTTAATTCCTCCCCTTGCCAGACCTACCCACACTCACTGGGGTGAGTTGCTGATTCTGCCACCAGCTTTGAAGGGGCGTCCTTTAGCTTTTTCCCACTGGTATCCTGGGGATTTTGATCAGGATGTTGGCTCGTGGCATGTTTAAAGCGGAGGCTTCTGGATGGATGGATGTCAGCAAGAAATCGATTCCCCTCCAACATACATTCAACTTCTTAATGGCGGGTCTGAATAATCTCTGCAAAGTGCAGTCCCCTTCTGATCCATGGATTTGCAACCAGTAATTTTTCACGCTGACAGCACGCTATTAATTTTGTAAATTTCTTTTTGTGTACGGGTTGAGTGACACGCTTTATTCACATAATTCAAGATGGCTGAGGCTAATTTTAGCAGCAAGGTGCTTTTTACTATGGAACTGATCAATAAATTAAATGGATTAATTAAGTTCTGCTGTCAGACCCAAGGACTGTCAGTTGATTCAGACATTTCAGCGAGCTGTTTATCAGGATGTGAAGCTCCAGTAACCTTTGTACTTGCTCCATAATGTTTGACTGGCTATCTTTGAGTTGTGCCATTGCATATTTTATAAGAGGCCATGGACCTATTAGCTGAACAAAATTCACCTGTCTATAATAAAATCATTCAAGTATTCCATCATTTAGACATGGTTCAAATATTTATATACAAGAAAAGTACAAAAAAATAGAGTTGCATAATGCTTCACATGACTTGCAATCCAGTTGGTTATGATCAGAGAGAAGGTGGTAGTACATTGCTGTTGTTTTTTATGATTACCTTTAATAGATTTTCTATTTATTCTCTTTAGCTTGTGCAGTTAAATTGCAACAGGCCAGATGCCTTTAGGAAGCAATTTTAATGCAAGGTGTTGACTCAAGACACATGAAGTTGAGTTCAATGGAAAAGAAAAGCAATCCATTATGATGATATCTACATCCACCAGTTTAAACATGCAATCTCTTGATCACTGGAGCACTGCTACAACTGGCCACAAATAGAGTCACAGAGTCATACAGTGTGGAAACAGGCCCTTCTTCCCAACATGCCCACTCTGGCCAACATGTCCCAGCTACACTAGCCCCACCTGCCCGCGCGCGTATGGCCCATATCCCTCTCAACCTGTCCAATCCATGTACCTGTCTAACAGTTTCTTAAATGTTGTGATAGTCCCTGTCTCAACTATCACCTCTGGCAACTTGTTCCATATCCCCACCACCCTTTGTGTGAAAAAGATTACTCCTCAGATTCCTATTAAATCTTTTTCCCTTCACTTTAAACCTCTGTCCTCTGGTCCTTGATTCTGGGGAAGAGACTCCTGATCTATTCCTCTCATGATCTTTTGGCAACTCCTCTCAATACTTTTATTGAGGAGTAATTGAAAAACAAAGTAGACTGAAACAAGCTACTACCAAAAATATTTTGTATTAGTTCCAACTCTAACAGAAAACCTGCTCATTTATTAATATGTGCCACATTCCAAATATTAATAAGCTTCATGCTAAGATTCACAAATATTTGGGGTATTTTAACATTGATTAACTATTCAAGATATATATAAAGGATTAGAGGGAACTAATAATTTTTAAAGCATACTGTAAAATCACCACAAATACATATTTTTTTTAAGTGGCATTGTTTCCGATTACCTTAATATTATAAATTACTTGATATTTAGGGCGGCACAGTGGCACAGCGGTGGAGTTGCTGCCTTACAGCAGCATAGTCCCAGGTTCAATCCTAAACACGGTTGAACTCTAAACGGAGTTTGTACGTTCTCCCTGTGATCACGTGGGTTTTCTCCGGGTCTACCGGTTTCCTCCACACTCCAAAGACAAATTGGCTTTGGTAAGAATTGTAAATTGTCCCTAGTGTGTAGGATGGTGTTAGTGTATGGGGTGATCGCAAGTTGAATGCCTAATCTCCACGTAAGGCTCTGGCAGAGTGAAGCAAATCAAACAGCAACACTGATTTCTGTGTGACAATGCACACTTGTGAATGCTTTAAGTTGTCTGATTTGCTTTGTAATTCAAGTGAATGTTGTGAACGTTGTCATTATTCCTACCTTAGTGTCCAGGTCAATGTGGCTTGGAGAATCCTTCCTGATTTTGGTATGAATGGTGTCACCCACAGAGGATTTGCACACACCATGCACAAGTTACTACCTGCCAAAGTCGCACGATCACCTTCATTCCCATTCTTCCACATGAATCTTCATGTCTTTTTTCTCCTCCAATTCTAAAAATGGTTAGGATTCGTACATTGAATGGTCTACAATGTCCCTGGATCATGAAAAAAACTAATGGACTGCAGATGCTGTCTGTACAGAGTTTGTACATTCTCCCTGTGACGGCGTGGGTTCCTCCCGGTGATCCAGTTTCCTCCCACACTCCAAAGACAGCACACAGCTTTGTAGGTTAATTGGTTTTCTGGAAGTTATAAATTGTCCCTAGGGTGTAGAATAGTGCTAGTGTACAGGGTTATGGCTGATCGGCATAGACTCAGTGGGCTAAAGGGCCTGTTTCCATGATGTATATCTAAAGTCTAAAGTGTAATGAGACAAGCTATGGGAAGCATAGCCATTTCGACCCTATGATCTCAGTCTCTGCTGCTGTCCTCAGAGCATTCTTCGAGAGGGTGAATCCACACAAAATATCTGGCCCATGCTCTTCTTGGGTTTCTGGCCAAGTGCTTAAGACTGTGTGGAGCAACAGGCTGAAATATTTAAGAACATCTTCAACCTCTCACTTCTGCAGATGGAGGTTCCCATCGGTTTCAAAAGGGCATCTATTGTCATGGTGCCCAAGAAGAGCCTGGTGACCTGCTTCAATAACTACTGTCCGATAGTACTTGCATCCGCTGCAGTGAGGTGTTTGGAGAGGTGGGTTATGGTGCAAATCAACACCTGCATTAGAAATGACCTGGAACTCCTTCAGTTTGCCCATCATCACACCAGCAGACAGCACCCGAGATCAGGATCGAACCAGAGCTCTTAGCTCTTAGGGCTAACAGAATCAAGGGATATGGGAAGAAAGCAGGAACGGGGTACTGATTTTGGATGATCAGCCATGGTCATATTGAATGGTTGTGCTGGCTCGTAGGGCTGAATGGCCTACTCCTGCACCTATTTTCTATGTTTCTATCCAGAGTCTCTGGAACTGTGAGGAAGCAGCTCTACCAGCTGCACATCTGTGATGCCAATATGTGGAGAGAGAAACAGTTAACATAAGAAGTTAAAGACCTTTCATCCGAATCAGCTATGACCCAAGTCTGGTCTGTACTCATTTAGCTGTCATCCATTTGTTGTTCATTACCAAGCCTTTCTCATTTATCTTGGCATAAACATAAGGAAAGGTTTTCTTGAAATCCAATTATCCACAAACTTGTCTTCACTCCGGGCCGATTAATTGGTCATCATCCAGTAAGGGGTACCTGACCCAGAAAAGAATCACTGGGGGTTTTTAATGCTGTAAAATACCTATCCTGTCATTCTTTCCACCACTTGCACATCTACAAAGGGACCTCAGGTTCTGCCTAATGCGGTTCAGAAGAGCCACTGTAGATCATTATTATATCACTTCCAAATCAACACACTTCACATATTGCTGAGATAGATCTTGTTGCGTAGGTATAATTTTTTTAAGTGAAGCGGAAGGCGTTGAGATAGTCTTGAATTCGATGATTCCTCTTCAATTTTCCTTTCAAATACACCAGGCAAGCATTGCTGAACACCGTGTAGGAAACTGCAACATTATGATGCAGCACCACTGATTCAGATTCTGAGGTTTCTGCGACCTGCTTCAGAGGATTGCACTTGTGTTAGTTTGACCAGAGGATCAAGCAGAGGACAATCGATCCAATAGGTAGTAATTGCAAGAACATGGTTGTAAACAGAGAAAGGCAGTTTATTTCCCCCTCCAATAGGTTAATTAGACTTTACCCAACTCATTTCCAGCAGTGTGGAAGACGGCAGTTCAGACTTAAAAGATCAGAAAGGCTGGAAGACACTTGTTCCTGCTTACCAATGACAACAATGGAGTCATGTTTGGATATCAATCAATACAGCCAAGCAAATTGACTGCGCAGTGGTCACTTTTCTCATGATAAAAAACAAGCTGGTTGATCCAGTGTGGTGCGTGTGCGATCGCCATGTTTAAGGCTATGGTCAGAAAGGCCAAATTGTCAAACGCTGCTCATTGAAACGTAGGCCCTAATTTTTATTGCTGATGAATGTGGAGGCAGAATGGAGTGCTGCTTCTGACTTCATTCTTCCAACTTGCTCCCCTTTTCCCTGTCTCACGACCATCCCAGGTGTTGGAATCCATTTACAAGATCCCAGCAGTTCTTCCCGAGAGTTCTTCCCTAGAGTTGCGCAGCAGGGAATCTGGGCCTTTGACCACAAACTCCCCACTGACCATCAAGCACCCATTTTCCCTGAGCCTACACCTCTTCATTCCCACTAACTTTCCCCTGATTGGAACATGGAACACAGCACAGTGCTGGATCAGGCCCTTTAGCCCATAATGTCTGTGCAGAAAATGATCCCAAGACCAACTCTTATCAGCAAGCACATAATCCATATCCCTCTGTCCCCTGTACGTGTCTTACATGCTACAATCATACACACTTTGTACCTTTTGATTCTGCCCCTCACTACACACAAGCATTAATTTACAGGGGCCATAGACTTACCCACCCACATATCTTTGTGGGAGAAAATGGGATTGTACATTTGAAGTCTGCACCATCAGAGGGAAAAGATATAAAATATATAAATTCCACAGGTTCAATTCCTGAATTCAGGATTGAAACACAAGGTGCTAGAGACATAAGCAGCAGATCTACTTTATAATGAGGGTGCTGAAAGGCATCTAACCAGACTCAAAATAAGCAATGGCTTCAATAGACAACAGACAATAGACAATAAGTGCAGGAGTAGGCCATTCAGCCCTTCGAGCCAGCACCGCCATTCAATGCGATCATGGCTGATCACTCTCAATCAGTACCCCGTTCCTGCCTTCTCCCCATACCCCCTCACTCCGCTATCCTTAAGAGCTCTATCCAGCTCTCTCTTGAAAGCATCCAACGAACTGGCCTCCACTGCCTTCTGAGGCAGAGAATTCCACACCTTCACCACCCTCTGACTGAAAAAGTTCTTCCTCATCTCCGTTCTAAATGGCCTACCCCTTATTCTTAAACTGTGGCCCCTTGTTCTGGACTCCCCCAACATTGGGAACATGTTATCTGCCTCTAATGTGTCCAATCCCCTAATTATCTTATATGTTTCAATAAGATCCCCCCTCATCCTTCTAAATTCCAGTGTATACAAGCCCAATCGCTCCAGCCTTTCAACATACGACAGTCCCGCCATTCCGGGAATTAACCTAGTGAACCTACCCTGCACGCCCTCCATAGCAAGAATATCCTTCCTCAAATTTGGAGACCAAAACTGCACACAGTACTCCAGGTGCGGTCTCACCAGGGCCCGGTACAACTGTAGAAGGACTTCTTTGCTCCTATACTCAACTCCTCTTGTTACGAAGGCCAACATTCCATTGGCTTTCTTCACTGCCTGCTGTACCTGCATGCTTCCTTTCATTGACTGATGCACTAGGACACCCAGATCTCGTTGAACTCCCCCTCCTCCTAACTTGACACCATTCAGATAATAATCTGCCTTTCTATTCTTACTTCCAAAGTGAATAACCTCACACTTATCTACATTAAACTGCATCTGCCATGTATCCGCCCACTCACACAACCTGTCCAAGTCACCTTGCAGCCTTATTGCATCTTCCTCACAATTCACACTACCCCCCAACTTAGTATCATCTGCAAATTTGCTAATGGTACTTTTAATCCCTTCGTCTAAGTCATTAATGTATATCGTAAATAGCTGGGGTCCCAGCACCGAACCTTGCGGTACCCCACTGGTCACTGCCTGCCATTCCGAAAAGGACCCATTTATCCCCACTCTTTGCTTTCTGTCTGTCAACCAATTTTCTATCCATGTCAGTACCCTACCCCCAATACCATGTGCTCTAATTTTGCCCACTAATCTCCTATGTGGGACCTTGTCGAAGGCTTCAATCCTGTGCTGCCACAACTGTCACACTGTTTGAACCCCCATTCCTACTCCACCCTACCTTGCCCATTGCCCACTGAGGGTGTTTCAATGTCCACCACCTCCCTTCCAGCTTAGTTCCTTTTTTTGTCACGTGTTCCGAGATACGGTTAAAAAGGTTTTGCTGCGTGCTAACCAGTCAGCGGAAAGACTATACTTGTTTACAATCAAGCCATTCACAGTCTGCAGATACAGGATACAGGGAACAACACGAATACCGTTGAGTGCAAGATAAAACCAGTGAAGTCCGATCAAAGATAGTCCGAGGGTCTCCAGTGATGTAGATAGTAGTTCAGGACTGCTCTCTAGTTGTGGTAGGATGGTCCAGTTGCCTGATAACAGCCACAGCTGCTGAGCTATCTCTGCAAGAGCTACCTCTACAAGTAAAAGCCACAGTTCACCAGCGTTCTACGAATATTGCTGATATTGTAATTCCCTGCAGTGGGTTCATTCCTAATTTGGCCATGATATTATTCCCTGGTTTCCATGCTACATTATTAAGTCCGATCAATTGGAAAAGTCAGTCACTAGTACAAGAAGAGACATATTGCATGATGCACTTGATCAACTATGAAGCTGCAGTTCTATCTTAAAATGTAAATTGAGTATTCATCCAACCATTTTAAAGAAGTTAATCAAAATAACACGAATTGTGATCAAAGTTTATTCTGGATGATGACTCCATAGGTAAACGCTCATCTAATATCTAACTTTTGATTTTTTTCAATTTACTATTCATGTCCTCTGAATCTCCGGTTTCAGTTTAAATTAACCTACCTATATTGTCAATGCTTCTGAAGTCCCATGCCAATATTCCTTTCTCTGAAGGAGAGAACATATTATGGTCTTTGATTCACAATTTTGAGCTTCACGTTATCCTCCTGCTTTAATCAAGTTGCCGTTATTTTAACCTAACTTTTTTTTGTTTAGTTTAGAGATGCAGTGCAGAAAAAGGCCCTTCAGCCCACCAAGTCCATGTGGACCAGCGACCCTTGTACACTAACACTACCCTACCCACACTAGGGACAATTTACGATTTTTACCAAAGCCAACCAACCTACAAACCTGTATATCTTTGGAGTGTTGGAGGAAACTCGAGCAGGCGAAGAAAAGCCAGATGAACCGGATGAACATTTAATGTTCACAGTTTAAGAATAAGGGGTAGGCCATTTAGAACTGAGACGAGGAAAAACTTTTTCAGTCAGAGAGTTGTGAATCTGTGGAATTCTCTGCCTCAGAAGGCAGTGGAGGCCAATTCTCTGAATGCATTCAAGAGAGAGCTGGATAGAGCTCTTAAGGATAGCGGAGTCAGCGGGTATGGGGAGAAGGCAGGAACGGGGTACTGATTGAGAATGATCAGCCATGATCACATTGAATGGCGGTGCTGGCTCAAAGGGCCGAATGGCCTCCTCCTGCACCTATTGTCTATTGTCTATAACATACAAACTCTGTACAGACAGCACCTGTAGTCAGGATCATACCTGGTTCTCTGGCACTGTAAGGCACCTGTCGGCAGGATTGAACCCGGGTCTCTGTGCCACTGTGCCGCCCTAGATTAACTCCCAGGATTGGATTTGGCACCTAGTCTCCACTCTTAATTTTACCCTGTTGACTTGAATCAATGGTATTTCAGTAGAGAGCTGGTGAAAGGGATTTTGGTTTAATTTTCAGGCTCTGGCTCCCATTTGGGTGCCAGTGGGGTCACTCTCATTGATTCTTGACCTGCTTCAGGAAAGCAAATGCTTGGGTTCAGGTAAAGTGATGCAAATGTCTAGTGATAGCCGTTTTCCCAAGTGTTCCATTTGTGTAGTGGCTCATTTCCTCTTCTCATAAAATATTGTCATTTGGATCTTGTTCAAACTTGTTGACAACAGACTTCCATTAACTAATTACTTACAATGAGTGATTAATAACCTTGTCATTATCCTCGCCCCAAGTATTTAACAACAGTGGGAAATTAATGTTTGGATTGTCAATTCAACTAACGAAGATGTCATCCGCTGTTTATAACCTAACTAATTATTATGTCACAATCAAATAATTATTCTGGAGTTAAAAGATTTCGCCGTGCTTCAGTCACTAAGACAAAGAATTAGTAACATGAGCAAATCTCACCATTTATTCTGCTCCGTAACCTGGTGCAATTATGCTGAAGGGAATGTGAATTGCAAAATTGGCCCAGTGGTTTAACAACTTTGTGTCTTTGCTTCTGTTTAGCTAGAATCTGTGCATTAGATCTTGATTGATCTCATGTGAACTGAAGTCAGGAAACGTACCCTGGTGGTTGCAAGGCCCATGCCAATGGGACCTTCTGTATAGAACAACACAGATGACCATCATGTGTAGGAAGGAACCACAGATGCTGGTTTATACCAAAGAAATACACAAAATGCTGGAGTAACTCAGCGGATCAGGGTGTGATCTGGAGGCAAGAAAAGGCCAAATCAGGGCCAGCCACAGATGACCTCAGGAAGGGTGGAGTCCATAATGCCCCATTGTTGGCTGGGGAAGATGTGCTGACGAGAGGGGTACAAGGATGCAAACAGTGGAACTGATAGGATGACCAGGGTGGGGGGGTTGGGAGGGGGGGGGGGGGAAGGGGGGAAGGGAGGAGGGGGGGGGGGAAATAACAGGAGTTACTTAAAATTAGAGACGGTGTTGTTCCTCCAATTTGTGGGTGGCCTCACTCTGACTGTGGAGGAGGCCAGAAAAGTCAGTATGGGAATGGGAGGGGGAGTTAAAGTGTTTGGCAACTGAGGGATGGCAAAGGCCAAGGCGGACTGAGCATAAGTATTCATGCCAGAAAATTAGCGACAAAATATAGTTGCATCTTGGAATCCTTGATTAATGGCAGCAGTCCTGAGGGACTTTGAAGGGAACCCCAGGCAGTGACCAGGTGAGTAATGAGTGTGCAAGTTCAGGAGAGGTGGGGCGATAATTGATTCTCTTCTTTACATGAAGAGTTAGTGCTGGACGGTAGTGGTCTTGATGTGGTAGGAAGGAGGACTCATGTGCCTCCAAGCCACCGTCTGGTACATGTTTTATACATTAACCCATTGGGCCCATTTTTTAGGCATTAGATAGTAAATTAATGTAAGCAAAGGACCCCTGTTTCAGGTGTAGGTTAGGGAACATTTCATTTGATGTCTTCAACAACATGGAACTGGTAGGTCAACCAGGGTGCGAAAGTGTGGGGAGCGGGGAGGGGGAGGGGAGAGAGAGGAGGGGGGAGGGGGAGAGAGGAAGGGGGAGGGGGGAGGAAATGCAGGAGTTACTTGATATTGGAGAAATTAATGTTCATACCACTGGGTTGTTATCGGTTGGTCCTGGCTTCCCACGTACATGATGGCTGAGCAACCATTTTGTGCTTGTAACATTGAACACAGCATTATTAAATATTAAACCATACAATCTTTGGAAAGCAAAGCGATAAAGGGCATGATTCAATGCATTGCTCTCAGAGAAAATGCATAGTGTTGGAATAGAATCCCTTCCTGCTCTTGAGAAGGATGAATATTAGTTATAGGCCTTGAAAAATACCTTCTTCTCTAAGTAAACAATGGCAGATGGGGATTTCATGATGCGAACATGCACAGCAATCGTCAATTATGTGAAGTTGTTAAGAATAGCCAAGGTTCTGAACTAGGCACTTTAGACTTTTGACTTAAGAGATACAGCGCGGAAACTGGCCCTTCGGCCCACCGAGTCTGTGCCGACCAGTACACCAGCACTATCCTACACACTAGAGACAGTTTGCAATTTTACCAAGCCCAATTAACCTCCAAACTGTACTTCTTGGGGTTGTGGGAGGAAACCCCTAGTGTCACTGAGAGAACGTACAAACAGCATCCGCAGTATGGAAAGAACCCGGGTCTCTGGCGCTGTATGGCAGCAACTCCACCGCGGCACCACTGTGCCGCCGTGCACGTCGATACACCATGGCTGTGTTTGACCATTGATGCTGTTTTGAAGTAGTTTATTGGGTTAGTTGCAGAAATATGTAAGGTTCAGTGTTATATCCTTCGGGGAGGCTTGTTCTGTGCATACACGATTTGCACGGTGAGGCCAGGCCCAATTATCTTAGGCTGAGTCCACATCAGTTGGCATGAGCATGTCCTTATTGATTGAAGAGTCGAGGAGGGAGCCGCTGGTGACAACGGACGCAGGAGTGGGCCGGTTGCCTCCAGCGCCTTCAAGGTCGGCTGCAGGAGGTGCTCCTCAGACACTGAGGTAATCGGGTGAGGAGAAGGACATTGGGTTGTCAACCTGCAGCAACAAGGGTTCATCTGGATCTGGGGAACTCCAGTACTTTTGTTTTGTAAACATCGCCAAAATATGACGACTGTGCAGTTACAGGTCGTGCAAAAGAATTTCACTGTGCTGTGCTTATGTGGCAATAAAGGACCATTGAGACATTGACCTAGTGATCTTCCGAGCTGTTGTCTGGCACCTTTCTGCCATGATCTCTGCGATTCTTGCCTTTGTCCAGAAGGCAGAGTTTGATAACTTTAAGGCAGTGATAGATAGATTCTTGATTAGTAAGGGTGTCATGGGTTTTGGGGAGATGGCAGGAGAATGGGGTTGAGAGGGAAAGATAGATCAGAAAGAAAGATGGATCGCCATGATTGAATGGCGGAGTAGACTTGATGGGCCGAATGGCCTAATTCTGCTCCCATCACTTATGAACATGAACATCAATAGAAAGAGGTATGTTCACAGGGATGTACCCATAGGTTCCTGTAAATTAGTGAACAATTCCCGTTCCCTGGGGAAATGACCAGAGTTAACAAATAGAATTCAGATAAACATCAATGAACCTTAATGTGTTGCACAACTTCCTTTCTAGCAGCTTTTGTGCTCTGGACGAAATGAATTCTATGCAGCTATAAAGACATTTGAAAATCGTGATGAATCTGATTTGCCATTCAATCACGGCTGATCTATTTTCCCTCTCAACCCCATTCTCCTGCCTTCTCCCCGTAACCTTTGACACCCTTGCCAATCAAGAAGCTATCAATCTCTGGTTTCAAAATACTCAAAGACTTGGCCTCCACAGCCATCTGTGGTAATGAATCTCCCACAGTTTCATCACCCACTGGCTAAAGAAACCTCTTCACCTCCATTCTAAAGGTACATCCATTTATACTGAAGCTGTGCCCTTTGCCCTTAAACTCTCCCATTACTGGAAACATCCTCTCTACATCCATTCTATGATTGTGGCTATAGACTGGATTTCCTTTCCTCTGGAACAACCGTGAAACAGTTCAGTTTTACTATAATCTGGAGTATCGGTAATAATGAACATGAAACTATCTTTTAATTCCAGAATAATTATTTGAATTCAACCAATCAGCAGATGCATTAGTGGGATTTGAATTTGTGTCTCCAGAATTAGGCTGCAATTCAGTTACTAATCCCATTACATAACCATTACACTGCCATGCCCTCCATTGGAAGGGTCCAATTGGAAGGAAGATGCTCTGGTCTATGATTGTTCTTTATCTGCATTGCTTATCTGGAAAGCAGTTGAACATTGCAGGAGGGGAAATCGCTTCAAAGGCCAGCAGTTAACATCAGCAGTTGGTTTGCATAGTGAAGTGATGGTACCTGGGTTGGCAGAATGGTCTCGGCACCCCCCATCCATAAAGCAGGGTCCTGATGCCTGGTGTACAGTTGTTCGACAGATGCTTAAGGCTGGTCATCAGCTCTTATTCATTGAAAATCAATACATATTGAAATGATTAATCATTTCGCAAAGAGGAGGATCAGAAATGGAAGAGTTAATGCAGAGCTTCTCGGAGAGAGAAATGAAATGTTCCAAAAAGTAGACTGACTTTAATGAAATGAGCTTAGTGACTGGGGAAGCAATCCATTTAAAAGTGCTCGGTTTGATTTTCATCTGCAGCTTGAAATTGGACCGGAAAGGTTTTATCCATAATTTGTCAATATTCATGCTGCGGACAAGATTATCAAAGTAAATGTTCAGCTTTATATTCACAAAGTACAAGCATGAATTGATACAAAAATGTTACACTAATATAACGCAACCTAATACATTGACTGTAGTTCATTTTACTAACATAAGATTACATTAAAGTTGATCATTGAATGGGCAATGAACAATTTTCAATCACTTCAATTTTTATTAGTTATTTTAAGACACCGTAACTTTCATCAGTAAAAGGATAAGTGGAAGCACAATAGTAGGATTAAAGTTGAAGAAATAAGTACAAAATAACAACATAATGTTTGATAATCAATTTTGATTTGTGGAAAAATAAGCTCGTTTCTTTCAACTTGTCATGCCTGATAAACACTTGGATGATAAAACATTACTGTTCAGTTTGCCAGAGGAATGCAAAGGCACACAACTAGTGCCAATTTTATCTAAAGAATTGGACTTACAGAAATTGAAAGAAATGATTATTATTATTGGATTTAACGGATTTTGTAACATTCTGTATAATTGCAGAATAGAATATTGTAAAGGATTTGCATGGTTCAAAGATTATCATATGCCATCAATGGCCCATTTGCAGCCTGCCTAAGAACAAAATGGTAATTGTCAGACATAATATGTCACTATATAAAAGCTCATCTTGCACTGAGCCCTCATGATAGGATTACTTCCAACATCCCAGGTGATTTAAACTCAATCTCAGCAGAAACTTCATGCTCACTCTGTGATCCTCCAAAAATACAACAAGGATATGGTGCTTTGAGAATACATTTTTAAGCCTGCGTTAAAGAAGGGTTGGAAATAACATGCAGACATATTGGTCTGATAGGTTTCAGACTTGCTTTCCACAGTAATGGTGACCTTGGCTAGATCTTGCGCTCTCTAAATGAAAACTCAGCATGGTTGACGTCTTTGACATTGGTGATTCCTACCCTTATTGAACCCCTCTCGCTTGTGTTGTGCTGTCACGGTTGCACAAAGCCAAGTGAGTGAGCAGTTGTTGAAGAGTTGTTTAAAGGCAGCACAGTGACGGAGCGGTAGAGTTGCTGCCTCACAGCACCAGAGGCCTGGGATCGACCCTGACCTTGGGTGCTGTCTGAGCGGAGCTTGTATGTTTTCCCTGTGACTCTGTGGGATTTCTCTGGGTGCTCTAGTTTCCTCCCACATTCCAAATATGTGCAGGTTTGTAGGTTAATTGGCCTCTGTAAATTGCCCCTAGTGTGTAGAACTAGTGTATGGGTGATTGGTGGTCGGCATGGGCTTGATGGGCTGAAGAGGCTGTTTCCACGCTGTATCTCTAAACTATACTAAACTATAGGGTAAAGGGAGACATTTCGGGTAAAGACCATTCTTCAGCCCCTCCCCTGACTCTCAGTCTGAAGAAGGATCTCTACCTGGAACATCACCTATTCCTTTTCTCCAGAGACGCTGTCTGACCCGCTGAGTTGCTCCGGCATTGTGTGTCTATCTTTGGTGTAAACCAGCATCTGCAGCTCCTTCCTACACGTTGTGAATGGGGACTTCCTGTAGGCCCAGGCCTCTGTCAATTCTATCCACACCATGACTTCCAATCAGTCCTCAAACAAGATACTGATTAATTAATGCACCATTGCTGCTTTTAACTACTTCTTTAAAAATAAATATATTAAAACTTGATGGCAATTTTTGGTGACTTGCTGTGAACAAGAACTGTTACTGAACCTGAAGAGCAGGTGTAAATGTGCACACATAATGACAGCTGTTTCGGATGCAACACCTTTACCAATTTACCTGCTGAAAGGAACACAGGGGTTGACCCAGGGCCGTTTTTACAGCATTATGGGCCCCCGGGCAAAGCAGTGTACTGGGGCCCCTACCGTTACTCTCCCCCACCCCCCTTTCCCTACCAGCCCCCCCTGTCGTGCCGGCGAAAAGCACTTACCGAAAAGCACTTAGCGATGGACTTAGGGTGCTACATTGTTGCGAAAAGCACTTACAGATCGCTGTGAGAAGCACTTAGTGACCGGAAATGTTGCGAAAAAAGCACTTATTGAACCTACATTTTTAAAGTAGTATTTATTTATTGCAAGTCACTTAACATACACAGATCAGCATGGGGCCCCTATGCTCGTGGCCCCCCGGGCAAGTGCCCATCAGGCCCATGCGTTAAGACGGCCCTGGGTTGACCTGAGTAAGTAAACGGACTCCTCTCCACCACCAGGGAGGTAATTACTGCATTGCAAATGTGACATGGTCACTCCAGTCACTTGCCACATACCAAGGGACAGCTTGTAACTCAGCCAGACCCTTCAAAATAGGAACGGAAGAGATGATTAACACTGAAATGCCCATAAAAATTGAATGAACAATATTTTCTAAACATTAATATTCAACCATTGTTCAGCCAGTTTTGCTATTCTTAAGGACACAAAGTGCTGGAGTAACTCAGTGGGCCCTGCAGCATCTCTGGAGAATACGGATAGGTAACACTTTGGGTCCTGACCCTTTTTCTAGTCTGAAGAAGGAACCCGACCCGAAACATCACCTCTACATGTTCTCCAGAGATGACACAAAATGCTGGAGTAACTCAGTGGGTAAGGCAGCATCTCTGGAGAAAAGGAATAGGTGGCGTTTCGGGTCGAGACCCTTCTTCAGACTCGGAGTCAGGGGAGAGGGAACATAGAGGTGTGAAAATGTATAGAGCAAATCAGAGCCAGCACCAATGACTGGGGAAAGGACAGAGCCCAAATTGGCAGTGGAAGAGGTGATAATGAAGGGACACAATCAGTGAAACTAGCATGACGACTAGGGTGGGGAGAGATGTTACCAGACCCCTGGTAAATCTAGCACTTTGTGTCCTTTGTTTCTACATCTTCCTATTCTTGTTGTAATTAACTACTCTAAGTGATGCAGGTTTCCAATAAATCAAATCAATCTTACTAAAATAATGAGAACCATATTTGCATACACGGGCATTTTTCATATACCTGTTCTTGTAATTGTATTTAAGATTGGGAGTGGTAGGGTGGGTATGGGTGGGATGGTGGAAGTGAATGTAATGGCGGGAGAACGTCCTATGAAGACACAAGAAAGTGCAGACACAAGAATCTTACACTTGGTAGTCGGCCCAACTATAAGGATTTTGATAATATGCATTCACAACCTTCACAAATCCAGAAGTACACTTCACGCTGCCTCAGGAAAGCAGCCAACATAAATTAAGACCTTTTCCACCCGGTCATTCCCTCTTCTCCCTGCTCGCATCGAGCTGAAGATACAAAAGCTTGAAACCACCAGACTCGGAAACAGCCTCTTCTCCCTCTGTTATAAGAATTCTGAACGGTCCTTCCATAAACTGGGGTGTAGCCCAGTTCTTCCAATCTACTTCATTGTTGACATTGGACTTTTTCTCTGGAACTGCCATGCTACAATTCTGAAAAACTATTGAGATTAGTTTATTGTCACGTGTGCCGAGGTACAGTGAAAAGCTTTTGTTCCGTGCTAACCAGACAGCGGAAAGACAATACATGATTACAATTGACCTATCCACAGTAAACAAATACAGAATAAAGGGAATAACGTAAATAATGTGTAGTGCAAGATAAAGTCCAATAAAGTCCAATCAAAGATAGTACGAGGGTGTCCAATGAGGTAGATAGTAGCTTAGGACTCTATTGTTAAACACTATATCCTGCACTCATTTTTCTTTTCACTCTACCTGTTAAATTTATATATGGCTTGATTTTATTCATATGTAGCATTATCAGATTTGATTGGATAGCATATAAACTAAAGCTTTTCATGGTGACAATAATAAACCAATAACAAGTTGTGAAACATTGGACTTCATAGACAGATTTTGCATAAATATTGATTATGTTTAGTGTTTATTTCTGTACACCATTCGTGGCAACATTTTGCTGTTTTATATTTGCTATTCTATTTATTGTTACATTTATCATAACCATGTATATTGTTTACTCTATGAGTTCATGTGAATAAGGAATTTCATTGCACCCTCGTGTATAATAACAAAAAAACAATCTGAATCTGAGCAACTGTGCATTGCATTTAGTTGCAATGTTAAAACAAAGGATTTAAATTTACAGAAGTATTGTTATGTAGTTATGCTGCTGAATTATCTTTTGGTTTTCATCTTTGCTCACCTAAATGTTATTCTTATCCTTAACAGAAAATTCTTAAACTGTCATGCTACTTTATAAATTAACTGGGCAGCACAGTGGCACAGCAATAGAGTGTCCAGTATTCGTACCAAACCTCAAGTGTGTACAAAACACAAACTATATCTGGAGTTGGGGCGGCACAGTGGCGCTGGGGTAGAGTTGGTGACTCACAGCGGCAGGGACTCGGGTTCCATCCTGACTACGGCTGCTGTCTTAGTGGAGTTTGTTCGTTCTCCATGTGGCTCTTCTCCGGGTACTCCAGTTTTCTCCCACACTTCAAAGAAGTGCAAGTTTGAACAATCATTGGCTTCTGTTAAATTGTTCCTAGTGTGGGGCATATGTTGGGCCGAAGGGCCTGTTTCCATGCTGCGTCTCTAAACTAAACAGATATGCACTTTCCACAAGTGCACAATCAAAAATTAGACTTAATGATTTAACAGTAGCCTGGAGGTCTTTAATAATGATCAAGATTTACTTTTTGAATGAAGAATATTATTTGGAGAACAAAATTATGCTGCAAAACTACTCTTGGAGAACAAAATTACTTTTTACTCTTCTAAAGATGCAGTGAAATAGGTGAATTAGATTTGTTTTTCGGTGACAAAGAATCAGTTTGAATATCTGTTTTATGATGTAGTAAGATCAAAACTATTCCTGGACAAGATAAAATGAGCAGTAATTAGTAGTACTTATGTAAAAGACCAATATTTGATTCTTTTCAAAATTCTATACTTACCAATAGCTGATAGTTGAAGTGTAATGACTAAATATGGGCAGTCCCTGGAGCGTTTTGCACACATGTGGCATAGTTTTTAACTATTCTTCTCCACTCTGTTTCCACATGCGCTTGTTAACTCTGTGTGAATCCTTCCACCTGCTTCACTTCAACAATTCTCAGACATAGGCCACACAATCAATGGCAACATACGTCTTTATTAGAGACTGCTTAACTTCATTGCCTCATCAGTTCATCTATATACTAAAACTCTCGTTTGTTTGTTTGTTTGGTTGTTCCTGAACTACAGCCAAAACGGTACACGATAGCGTGACATTTTTAGGCCCACCTTACTCACTGTCGTTCCTTTTGTGCTAATGGAAGAAGTTTCATTGAAATTGGTGTTATATTTTTAAAGTTATTCACATTTTAAAGTTTAAATCTATCTCCTAGGGAGGAGGGGGGGGAGAGGAGGGAGGATAAGGGGGGTTGGATGGAGTAGGAGGAGGGGGAGGGTGGTGGGAGGGGGGCAGGGGAGGAGGGAGGGGAGAGGAGGGGAGGGGAAGGGGAAGGGGAGGGAGGGACGGGAAGGGGGGAGAGGGATGGAGAGGGGGGATGGGAGGGAGGGAGGAGGGAAGGAGGGGGGAGGGCGGGAGGGGAGGGTGCTGTACCAATGCAGGAGAGGTTTGGGCCGAACGGGTCCACTTGGTCTAGTAAGTTTATAAAGTCTAGGAGCAGAATTAGGCCATCGTCATCTCCACCATTCAATCATGGCTGATCTATCCTTCCCTCCTAACCCCATTCTCTTGCCTCCTCCCCACAATTAGACTCTCCCACTAGTAGAAATATCCTCTCCACATTTGACTCTATGGCCAAAAATCTTATTGCCACATTTCTCTCTATCCACAAATTTCACAGGTGTTCTGCTTTGTTTCACCTTTGTCTACCTCCCTCAAGATGCTTTGTTGCCTGATCAATAAATGGACAACTTGTTGATTACAGTTGAATATTACAACATAGAAACACTTCTATACTAATCTCTGTTACATAATTTCTGCTTCCACAATGCTGCATTCACATCCATTCCTACCTGTTTTTGTTTCTTTAATCTCCAGCCTCATGAACAATTAGACATATCTCCTTGTCTAAGCGACTTTAAAGATCACATAACGTTCCCTGGCGCACAAGGAACTGCAGGTGCAGGAATGTTGAATAAAACACAAAGTGCTTGAATAACTCCAAATCCTTATGGGCGGCACAGTGGCGCAGTGGTAGGGTTGCTGCCTTACATCGCCAGAGTCCCGGGTTCGATCCTGTCTGCGGGTGCTGTCTGTGTGGAGTTTGTCCATTCTCCCGTGACCTGCATGAGTTTTCTCCGGTATCTCCAGTTTCCTCCCATGCTCCAAAGACGTACAGCTTTGTAGATTAATTGGCTTGGTAAAATTGTAAAATGTCCCTGTAAAATGTGTCGGTGTGTCGGATAGTGTTAGTGTGCAGAGATCGCTGGTCAGCGTGGGCTCGGTGGGCTCTAAACTAAACTCATCCCTGGGGGGAATGTGCACATGACTTTTGGGTCGGGACCCTTCATCAGAGTCATGAAGAGTGAAGAAGTGTCCTGACTCAAGACGTCGCCAGTGCGATCTCTCCGGGGATGCTGTCTGACCTGCTGAGTTACTCCAGCATTTTGTGCTTTACTTTAGCCTGGCTTATCATTGTTCATAAACATTCTAAATAACAAATGGGCAACTGGCTGAGCTTACAGTTATTGCTTCTCAAGGCTACTTTAACAGAGGTCTGTGTCACATTCACAGCATCTTCTCATGTAATGACAAAAAACAAAGTTAATGGAAGCAGTAATGGTATCAAGCTTTAATTTATTTAGCCAATTTTCCCACTGAAAGCTGTATTTGTGATTTTACAGCTAATCATAAATAAATCAAGGAGATTTGTTTTCCATGCTACAGTGTGCAGCAAAGCTGAAGTAAAAAAAACAATCCCCATCTGATCTGTAGTTCAGATTTGAAATGAAGGTTCCTTAGCAACAACCTTTTTTGTCAGAATATGTTGAGAACTTCTTTACCAAAAGATGACACCAGATTTAACATCCATTGAAAAAATCTTTCTGAGATATATTACAGGCAAAATAATTATCTTTCAGTCATCTCTCATTTAAACATGAACCCTTGTGAAGATCAAAGCTGAACAATGGCGTTGAAACTGGAATTTCATGCCAACGTTAAATTTGCATCTCTGCAGATTCCTGTGAAGTTAGAGTACCACATGTACTTGCAGAAGTAACATTCCCAGAAGGACTTTGCTTCTTGGACTGCTGAACAGCCATTCTTTGGAGAAAGGCAGTTTGGGGACCAGGCACAGAAAATGTTTGGGAAGGAACTGCAGATGCCGGTTTAAACCAAAGACAGACACAAAAAGCTGGAGTAACTCAGCGGAAACATAGAAACATAGAAACATAGAAAATAGGTGCAGGAGTAGGCCATTCGGCCCTTCGAGCCTGCACCGCCATTCAATATGATCATGGCTGATCATCCAGCTCAGTAACCTGTACCTGCCTTCTCTCCATACCCCCTGATCCCTTTAGCCACAAGGGCCACATCTAACTCCCTCTTAAATATAGTCAATGAACTGACCTCAACTACCTTCTGTGGCAGAGAATTCCACAGACTCACTACTCTCTGTGTGAAGAAATGTTTTCTCATCTCGGTCCTAAAAGACTTCCCCCTTATCCTTAAGCTGTGACCCCTTGTTCTGGACTTCCCCAACATCGGGAACAATCTTCCCGCATCTAGCCTCTCCAACCCCTTAAGAATTTTATATGTTTCAATAAGATCCCCCCTCAGTCTTCTAAATTCCAACGAGTATAAGCCTAGTCTATCCATTCTTTCTTCATATGAAAGTCCTGCCATCCCAGGGATCAATCTTGTGAACCTTCTCTGTACTCCCTCTAAGGCTAGAATGTCTTTCCTCAGATTAGGAGACCAAAACTGTACACAATACTCCAGGTGCGGTCTCACCAAGGCCCTGTACAACTGCAGCAGAACCTCCCTGCTCCTATACTCAAATCCTCTTGCTATGAATGCTAACATATCATTCGCTTTCTTCACTGCCTGCTGCACCTGCATGCCTACGGGCAGCATCTCTGGAGAGAAGGAATGGGTGACATTTTGGGTCGAGAAAATGTTGCCAGCTCTATGAAGAATGTGTTGATACAGAAGGGTTTAAAGTGGGCATCAAACTTTAGACTTTAGAGATACAGCGCGGAAACAGGCCCTTCAGCCCACCGAGTCCGTGGGTGACCAGCGATCACCCCGTACATGAACACTATCCTACCCACTAGGGACATTTTACAATTGTACCAAAGCCAATTAACCTACAAACCTGTATGTCTTCATAGTGTGGGAGAATGTAGAAACTCTGTACAGGCAAAACCCATGGTCAGGATCGAACCCGGGTTCCCAGAGGTAGTAATTACCAATCTTGAGTGAGGGTGATAGAGGGTGATGGGGAGGAGGGAGGTTATAAGCAATTGAAGTCATGGGAATGTACAGGGAGACTGCAAATGGAAAAAAACCCCAAAGGGCCTTGTATCAAGAATGGTTGTAAAAACCCAGTGTGTTACATGATCCATGGAGCCACGTGACCTCAAAGAACAAAGGAGGAGCCGGCGGGGTACTTTGTAACTTTGTCAGCGCCACTTATGTGGCGACTATTTGCATCGCGGACGGCAACAGAGTTAACAAACTCACCAGGAAGGCTGGCTCCGTCCTGGGGGCGGAGTTGGATTCATGGGAAGTGGTCTTGGAGGGGAGGATGCTCCTCAAACTGCGGAGCATCCTGGACAATCCAGCTCACCCCCTCCATGACACACTAGTGAACCTGAGGAGTACCTTCTGCAACAGACTGGTTCCACCAAGATGCAGTACAGAAAGCCACAGGAGATCCCTCTTCCCTGTGGCTATCAAACTGTACCACTCCACCCCCTCCTGTCGTTGGGTAGACTGAGACCGATCTTTGCACATCCCCAATCCTTTCCACTCATCGCTTTAATTTCATGTTTCATGGATTTTGTGTTTTTATAACTGTTGGCAGATCAATTTCCCTCGTGGGATAAATAAAGTTCTATTGTATCATATCGTATCGTATACCTTGGGTATGTGACAAAAAGGTATTCCATTCCATTCCATGCCATTCCCACCATGTTTGGGGAGAGATGGTTTCAATGTGATCCGGCAATTTGTGTGCAAATGCCACTTAATAATATTGCTCTGATTTGCGCCTCTCATTTTTTGGCGAAGAGCACAGGCGTGATATTTAACTTGTGTGGTAGAGGTGGTTTCCAGTGCAATGTGCTATCACTTTAGCACACATCTGCATTAGTTCAGTCAACTTGACGGGATCTTAGCAATAATGGATATGAAGCCAGGCTACTCAAAATCCAATACAACACATCAAGCACAGTAACCGTGTGCTTGCAAGCAGTCAGTGATGAGTAGAAAGAAAAATACCATAAAACACAATGAGATTCACATTTTTTTAGTTGTTCTCTCACCAAATTTGCTTTATCAATTTCAAGTCTGCCTTTCACACTTATTTCTTCCTCACCAATTTTGCTTGCTGCAGTTCCTTACTATTTTCTCGGTTTGAATGCCTCATCACTGCGATCTGTCCTGATCTGACTGCTTTTGTGCTTTTCTGGCACTTTCTTGCCATGGATTTCCAATGAAGTATGTCCACATTTTACATTTGCAGTAATCACACCAAGTATTTGCTTGCCATTTACAAAAGAGATTAATTCACATTCGCTGTGCCTAAAAATGCACAGACACTCACAAAATAAAAGTCCACGTAAACAGGGTGTTATTGTGTGTTTGTTGCATTGTAGTACTTATTGATCTTAAGAATTATGCTGAGTGACATCATGACTGTGTTATGTTGGAATTAATCTTTCTCAGTTGCTCTGCAGTTGCTGGAATGTTAAGTATAATATAAGACACAAAGAGTCCGGCAGGGTGTCGCAGCGTTAAGTTGCTGCCGGAGACCCGGTTTCGATCCAAACCTTGGCTGCTGTCTGTGTGGAGTTTGCATGATCTCCCTGTGACTGCGTGGGTGTCTTCCGGGTGCTCTGGTTTTCTCCCAGATCCCAAAGACGTTCAGATTTGTAGGTTAATTGCCGCTGTAAATGTCGGTTAGAACAAGTGTACAGGTGTTTGCTGGTTGGAATGAACTCGCTGGGCCGAAGGGCCAGTTTGCCCCCTGTATCGCTAAACTCCCTGAAAGACTATAACATCCTCATTTGACTATTGGGGATCTCTAGCCCATGAAAGACTTGAGTGCATCTGTTTCTCCAGTAGAAACGACAGAAGGAGCATAAGATTACATCAAACAATTGACCAATCCATCCAGTCCAGCATGTCTTGCCCTACATTTTGATTTATCATCATCTCATGTACCGAGGTACAGTGAAAGGCTTTATTTTGCATGGTATCCAATAATTTTAGATACCTTATCTATATACTAAAACTCTTGTTTGTTTGTTTGTTCCTGAACTACAGCTAAAACGGTACATGATAGCACGACAATGTTAGGCCCACCGTACTCACCGTTGTCCCTTTGGTGCTAATGGAAAAAGTTTCATTGAAATCGGTGATATATTTTTTAAATTATTCACATTTTAAAGTTTAAATCTACCACCAAAGGAAGGTGGGGGGAGGGATAGAAGGGGTGGAGGGAAGGGGGAGGAGGGACGATAATGGGGGTTGAGGGGATGGAGTGGGAGGGAGGGGGAGGGGGAGAGGTGTAGGGGAGGGGGGAGCAGGGGAGGGACAAGCAGGGGAGGGACAGAGAGGAGGGAGGGGGGAGGGGGAGGAGGGGAGGGGGAGAGGGGAGGGGAGGGTGCTACACCAATGCAGGAGAGGTTTGGGCCCAACCGGTCCACTTGGTCTAGTATATATATAAAAATACATTCAAGCCAGACTCAAGTACAATAGGTAGAACAAAGGGGAAGATGCAGAGCACAGAATACAGTTCTGAGCATTGTAGCACATCAGTTCCATGGACAAAGTCCAATGTCCACTGTGGTGCAGAGGTGAATCAGACCATATCCTAGCTTAGGAAAGGATCCTTGCTTGTGTGCAGCAGAGTCTGGAGATAGTATTGGATCTTCCTCAGCTACATCAGAACCTACAGAAGTGGAATAGGAATATCATCCTCAACCATAAGAGACTGCCTATGAAAGGGTGGTATAATATTTGTGTAATTAAGGAAAAAAATTATTAAATGCAAAAAGGTTATTGATGCCAAATAGAATCTTCAATATGTGAAGATAACAATGCATTGCTCTGAAAATAAGAATTTGTAAAAGATAAGAGAATAGGCTGCTGGAATCCAAAGAGCATTTATGTTGCCCAAACAGAGAAGTTGAGACATTAGAGGCTGTAGCAATAAGGGATATCAAAAGATTTGCTTATACCCCCTGAGAAAAACTGTTTCGGCAAAGTTTTAAAGAAAAGATTTTAATGCAAAGTTAATAGTAACTGTTGCATGGAGTGCAACAAGGAAAACTTTGGTTGATCTGGGACATAAATTCTTTATAGTTTTCTGTTGGTCATGTTGGGTTTAGGAAATGAAGGCATGCGGTATATTAAATAAATGGGCATGATATGATCAAATATAGCCAACAATTACCAGAAACATGATGCAGAATGTGAAGGGACTGGATGATGGAGATATCAAAGGGTAAAGATTCCTAAAAATCTAACAGTGGAGGATGATCTTATAACATTTTATAAATGCACGCAGGGAAAACCAGCCATCTGTCCAATCAACTTAAGTCTATTAAATCAGATGATCATTAGATATCTAGTACATTGCAACAGTTGATTAGTAATTCATGTTTTCGTAAACTCCTTTACCAAAATAATTTGTTGAATCATTGAGATTGCTTTTTCTCCAACATTTGGATTCTCAGAAGAATCTATATGAGTGTCCCTAATGTATTATGAAGTCTGCACATTGCTAGATTCAAGAATGCTTTATTATTTTACATATATATATAAACACACACACACACACACACACACACACACACACACACACACACACACACACACACACACACACACACACACACACACACACACACACACACAAGACAAATAATAATAATAGTGCCATACTAATGTAAACTTACCTAGCATCAACATAACATAGAATGTGCAGCCAAACAACAGGCAATTCTGCCTCATTGATCTATGCTGGCATTTATGTTCCTCAGGGAATTCTTTCTTTCCCAATCCTTCAAAATGGACGGCTTGATTGTTTTCATGTATCGACTTTTGCTGACAGGATAACACACAACAAAAAAGGTTTTCACTGTACCTCGGTACATAATAAACAATAATTATAAACTAAACTAAACTAAACTCTGCTACCAATAATGCCCATAATATTTGAAGAGATTGGAGAACTTATTTTAAAACATTATGTGTCACACGGAATGTGCGTCGTAGACTTTCGATCTACCACCAGTATTTTTTCTCAGAAACAGACATATACTAATGCTGACAAAGATTTAAATGTTTTTGTAATTTCTTTTTAAAACCATGTTGCTACATTTCCCCTGGATGCCTCTGTTCAATTTTACTCTGATGCTTTATATTGGCCCACAAGCCTAAACTTGGATGAGATATTTTGCTTCATAAAAGGTAAAGGATCTGCCCATTCTGACCATATGACTGCTGCTGATGTCGCAATGCACTGAATTTCTCAGATTGATGAACTGATATTTGAGTGACTCCAGCATTTGTGTCTTTCCTTGCTAAACTAGCATCTGCCGTTCCTTGTTTCAACACTGAGTCCGCACCAACCAGCGATCCCCGCACATTAACACTATCCTACGCACACTAGGGACAATTTACATTTCTACCAAGCCAATTAACGCGCAAACCTGTGCGTCTTTGGAGCGTGGCAGGAAACCGAAGATTTCAGATCACGGGGAGACCTTTCAGCTGACTGGATAGCACGCGACAAAAGCTTTTCTCTGTACCTTGGTACACGTGACAATAAACTGAACTGAAACTAAACTGGAAAATCTGAAACGTACAAATTCCGTAGAGACAGCACCCATAGTCGAGATCGAACTCGGGTCTCTGACGCTGTAAGGTAACAAATCTATAGCTGCACCATTGCACCGCCACATCGTAGGCATCGAACATTCTCAAGAGGGATGGTGAGCAGAAGTTGTTGTGCACATTGGCAGAAAGAACATAGGGATGGAATGGGATAACATTTTGCACAGTTAATATGGGTTTAGGCAAAAGGTTAACACCCAGGATCTTAAGGATAGTCATCTCTGGATCAATTCCACTCCATTGTGCTAGTTGGTATGGGGCAGGGATATGGATTTTTGCATATTTGACATCTCTTTTGAGGCAGGGATGATCTGTATGAGGGGCAGGTTGCACCTGAACTGGAGAGGAGTCAATATTCTGGTGGGCTGGTTTGCAAGTGCAACTAGGGAGGGTTTAAACAGAATTGCCTGGGTGATGGGAACTAAAGCATAGGGAGGCAGGAGGGAGACAGCAAACAATGAAGACATGTTCAGTAGACAGGACAGACAGGAACACAGCAAGGAGTGAGGAAAGAGTGTTGGAGTAAATTGCTTTTATTTCAATGCAAGATGCCTTGTAAGGTGGATGAACTCATGTACTTGGCAGATAAGATTAAGGAGAATCAGAAGAGATTTGATAAGTATATTAAGGGAAAAAGGTGTAACTAGAGAGAGAATAGGGCTCCTCAGAAACCAAAGAGGCCATCTTTGTGTGGAGCTTCAGATGGGCGAGGTCTTCAATGTTTCTCCTCTGTCTTTACCATGAAGAATACCATGAAGACTAGGGAACTTGGCAAAGTTAGTGCCTGAAGCAGTCCATATTACAAATGAGGTGATGTTTGGATGTCTTAAACGTGTTAAGGTAGATAAATCTCCGGGAAATCTCATGTATATCCAAGGACACCATGGGAAGCTGGATAAGAAATTGCAGGAGCTCTAGCTGAGATATATGAATCATCGTTAGCTACAGGTGAGGTACTGGAAGACTGTGGGTCGCTAATGTTGTGCCTGTTTTTAAGAAGGGCTGCAAAGAGAAATCTAGCAACATTACTGGAGAGGATTCTGAGGGAGAAGGTGTGCAGCATTTGGAATGACAGGGTTGATTCGGAATAGTCAGCAGGGTGTGGTGCGTGGGAGATCGTGTGTCACGAATGTCACACGAGTTTTGTGAAGTAACCAAGGAGATTGATGATGCAAGTCTATATGGCATGATTAGTAAGGTTGCAAATTACATTAAAATAGATGAAATCGAAGACAGTGAAGTTGGTTATTAAGAATTATGGTGGGATCATCTGGGCAATTGGCCTTTCAAATAGCAAATAGAATTTAATTCAGATAATTGTGAGATGTAGCTCTTTGGGAAGTCAAACCGGGGCAGGACATCCATGGTGAACAGTAAGATCCTCGGGAGTGTTATAAAGTGGAGGGATCTGGTAGTACAAGTTTATAGATCCTTGAAATTGATGTTACCTGTGGATAGGGTGATGAAGAAGGCTTTTGGCATGCTGGCCTTTATCATTCAGGGTACTGAGTGTAAATGTTGGTTTGTTAGTTTGCAGTTGTACAACACATTGGTGAGGCAGCATCATGTCATTTGTGTTCAGTTTTGGTCACACAATGGAATAGGAAAGATGCCATTAAATTGGAGAGAGTGCAGAGAAGATTATTAAGGATGTTGCAAGTCTCTAGAACATGGGTCATGGGAAGAGGTTCAGCAGGCTGGGTTTTGGGATTTTTTCAAGGGTGGGAGACTGAGGGGTGATCTAACAGAAATGAACATAACCATGAGAGACACGGATCGGGTGAATTGGCATGGTCTTTTTCCCCGAGGAATGGAGAAACGAGGCAGAGGTTCAAGGTGGGAGGGGAGAGATTTAATAGGAACCTGAGGAGCAACTTTTTCAGATAAAAGATAATAGGCATATGGAAAGAGCTGTCAGAGAAAGTAGGTGAGGCAGGTGCAATAACAATATTCAAAGGTCATTTGGCCAACCACATGGATAGGAAAGATTGAGAGGGGTTTGGACCGAACGCTGGCAAATGGGTCCAGCTTAGGTGGGATATCTTGGTCGGCATGGATGAGTTGAGACATAGGACCTCTTTCTGTGCTTGATGACTCGATGTAGAAGATAAGAACCTAAGATGAGTGAAGGCTTACGTGAAATAGAAGAGAAAAGCCAGGTCAAATTCAGGTAATGGTAACAACTAAGATTTCTTGATGGCATAGAGAGGAGGTAGTGTGCTATGGAATACACACCAAAACCAGTGAGAAACAAAGAGTGGGACACCCAAAGGAGGATAGATTCTTGTCAATGAGATATGTCCTAAGAGTTCTGAATCTTGGAGCGATATCTTTGTCATCTACATTGCTAACCATTGGCTCAGGTTTTAAACAATGCCTCAATTTGAAGATTTTATGCACATTTTTTGTTTCCTTCTGTGGGCTCATCCAGTTGAAAATTTTCAAAGCAGAAATCAATAGATTTTTCTACACTACTGGACCCCAGGGATTTTGGATCGATGCAGGAAGGTGGAGCTCGGGCAGACCAGCCATAAATGAAGGATTGAAACCTCCATGCCCATTCCTGTTTCATCTTTACATTCCCTCAGCCCACGGAGGCGTCAGATCTCCTGCAATTTGCCTTGGTTTTAATCTTTGCTCCATTCTCTTCAGCTGCTGAGGCCTCCGAAGTTCTCTCCACAAGCTTCTGTCTCTCTGTCACATTTCTTCTTTAAAACATCCCTCTTCGAATGTACTCTGCATCTTCTGCATCCGATAATGAACCTCTCAAGAAGCTCGGTAGATTTAACTGTGCTGAAGATACCACTGGAAAACAAGAGGCTGCTGTGCTGCTCATTAAGAAGTACTTATGTTTGACGTCTAATTAAAGATGTTGTGGGGCATCTACTAGCAATGTGGAATACAATTACCATCAGGAAGGAAGGAAAAACTGCCAGTTTAGATACCTAGAAATTATTTGTAATGTTACCTATTGACCGTTTATTGCCTTCATCCAACTTTAGTCCACAATTTATTTGAACAGATGCAAAATAATTTGAAAGGGTTTGTTTGAGAATAGTAGCATAATGGTTGGGGGAATGCAGTGAATGTGTGAAGCTTTTGTATGTGGACAGTGCAGAAATCATTTCCAAGCTAACATTTTTCAGCATTTATTACTGAAGTTCAATTTGAACCAAGGGCTGTTTTTTGTTGACCATTCCACTAAACTGATATGTGGCACATACCTTTGCAATAACATGATTGATAGCGACTCTGCCCAATTGAGAGATGATTATCAGAGCCTGGTATTCTTGAATGTCATTCCCTTAGTGGCAAAACACACAGCTGCCAACACCTTTAATTATTTAAGTCCTTGCAGGATGAATAGTTCTATATTAATAACATGACAGTTCATATCAACACGAAACACCATGGTACTAACAAGGAAAAGATATGGATTAAGGTGGCTGAAAATCTCATTATATCACCTATTGCTTTTAGACAATGCAAAACTGTAAATTTTTAATTGTTGAATGCTGATAACTGACCACATCTAACTGTCTGTGTAGGAATGGAACTGCAGATGCTGGTTTACAACGAAGATAGACACAAAATGCTGGAGTAACTCAATGGGGCAGGCAGCATCTCTGGAGAGAAAAAATGGGTGGTGTTTCGTGGATCAAGACCCTTCTGAGTCTGAAGAAGGGTCTCGACCTGAAGCGTCACCTGTTCCTTCTACTCAGAGATGCTGCCTGTCCCGCTGAGTTACTCCAGCATTTTGTGTCACCGCTAACTGTTTGACAGTCAAAAGTCCCTGAAGAGCTATTCATATAGTTTTAAATAATAATGAGAACTATTTAACAAGGCATTGCAAGGAATATTCTCTGCAGGGTTGGCAACCCCCGTTTAAATGGTTGCCATCTGTGCACCTAGTCACCCCAAGCGTAAAGCACGAGGTGAAGCTGACCTCCTGCTCACCTCCGACGTTTGCATTTGGCTGGGCACACGTGGACTTCTGAGGGGTGCGGATGTGCAAACGGCTGGCAGCCAGCGGCAGCACAGGGAACCGACCGCCAGCTGTCTGTCAGCTCCGTGGCCCCTGTGAACCCCGAGCAAATCCTTCATCTCCTTCCTGAACTGCGGCTGCCAACAATGAGGCGCAGTGATCCAGCTGCACTGCCGTTCCTTAGCGCGAACATGCCGGCTTATTTACTGCATGCAACTTTTTTTATAAAGCCCTGCTGTGCATAGAAATGGCGCCACTTGTGTGTTGTGGTCAGGGCGGGCGGCAGTCATCTCCGTGATGAATATGTGAACTGTAGTGTTACTGATGTATCTTGTTACTCTTGGCATTCGGGGAATGAAGGGCAGCCATTTAGCATTGTGGTGACCTTGATGGACACTGGCAGCCTGCCTTCGTGCAGTTTGATGGAAGACTGTGCCCCTGTTTGAGGCAGAAGGCTGTTTGTGACATGACATGTGTGACGGCTATAGTTTTAACCAAATCACAGTTTGTTTCTCACAGCTTGTACATATGGGGTGACAGTGGGTGTGGGTCAATTGCCTCGGAAACACACTCACTTAGCAGACATCTTTCTCTTGCTCCTCTCGTTCCCAGAATAATAAACTAAAATCTCTTTGTCTAAGCACTCCTGCTGTCCACGTGAATTATAAAAAAGTCAATATCAAAACTTTAAAAAGAAACAGCAAAAATAAGGGAATTGTGCAAAAATTACAAACTGGAACAAATTCTATTATATATCCAGGTTGCTGAAATTTGAACCTAATATGTTCAACCATCTGCTTATCGAAAATTCCCCTCACCTGTATCCACCTATCACTCGCCAGGCTTTGTCCTGCTCCCACCTCTCTTCCAGCTTTCTCCACCACCCCCCACCCCCCAACAGCACAATCAGTCTAAAAAAGGGTTCTGACATGAAATGTTACCGATCCACGTTCTCCATTAAAGCTGCCTGACCTGCTGAGTTACTCCAACACTTTGTGCCTTTTTATAAAAATGACAGTCCTTGTGGAAAGATTCAGTTTCTGCCAGCAGTAAGTTCGCAGACTGGGACAAAAGTCGCAGACAGGCAAGGACAACATGTAGAAACAACGAACTGCAGATGCTGGTTTGACCAAAAATGGGTACAAGGTGCTGGAGTAACTCAGCAGGACAGGCAGCATCCCTTTTTTTTTAAAATATAAAAATTTTATTCCAAAGAATAACATATAAACATACTAAGCAAAATGTGATCAAACAAAAGCCGTCTGTATCGGCAGTTTACATATTAAACAATTATCACATTAAAATCCCGCCATCTCTGTCAACAATACATTCGACCCCCCGCGGCGACCAGCGTTCACGGAAGGCCTCCAGAGTCCCCGTGGACACCGCGTGTTCCCTCTCCAGGGACACACGGGCACGGACGTAAGCCTGGAACAGGGGTAGGCAGCCGACCTCTGTGAGGCCATCGACTACCTGCTGCCTGGACAGGCAGCATCCCTGGGAGGAAAAGGATCGGTGACCTTAGGGCATGGACCCGTCTTCAGATTTCTGGAAGAGATATATCTCATTCCACCATAGATCATGGCAAAGAGTTCCATGTTCATTTGAATAGAGGCAACAACAAAAATTCTTCCTGACTCAAAATGGATTAGATATACAAGAAACTCTGCTTGTGTCATTTTGTGATTTACCCTTTATTGTTAGTTACTTGATAACAACACACTGTCGATCATTTAAACTGTCGTTTTACCAATTCTCAAAGAGCCAGTTTCAGTGTTAGCTTGATCAAATGATCTCGTACATCATCAGGAAAGACTGGCATCTTTTATGAAAAGGTAATTTTAAAATCATTTGACAGCTTGTTTTCCTCTTGTGAAAATTAAAGTGTTTGGCAAAGTTAAAATCAATGCAAATTAAATGTTTTAAGAGGAAAACAATCAGATTTGAAATTGTGAAGAGCTCTGAGGCAGACATTGGATCATTTTTGTCTCAGTGGTTTATTTTTACTTGATAAGCGATGCTGATTACTTTTTTGCATATGCATCACCACGGAAGGACACTTAATGTACGTGAAGATATTGCAGCTCCTTAAATGAGGGATGGAACACGGTTTGCCAAAATATAAACAAAGCCAGGAAGTGTAGGATTCACAATGCCAATGTAATCAGGAAAATACTTTGAAAGTATTGATATTGATATTTACATTGAAGGTCTGATTGGGCTGAAGAAGGGTCTTGACCTAAAATGTCACCCATTCCTTCTATCCAGAGATGCTGCCTGTTCCTCTGAGTTTTGTGTCTATCTGCGGGAAAACACTTTTTATTTGACAAGTTATCTTCCAATTTTCAATAGGAAGATTGTGCAGCAGACTCGGGCACACAGCGCAAGAAAATTCAATTGCAAAATGAATTCAGCAGGCTTGTACCCCAGTTCCTTTTCTGGGGACAGCTGGATCAGTCTTGAAATTGTCTATATGGAACAGGCGAGGTTTTCCCAAGGTGGGTAGTTTTTATAGAGTTGAGGAAACCAATGCCTTGTCATCAATTGAGTCAGTCCAGGAGTGGGAAGCAGAGACCAAGCACGGATAGACACAAAGTGTTGGAGTAACTCAGTAGGTCAGGCAGCATATTTATTAGATTGTGGTGAAAGAGGTGAAGAATGAGGAATTCCCCAAGTACCTCGGAGTCATCCCTGGACCACACCCTCACCTATCCTGAACACCTGAAGAGGGTGGCTGATAAACTGAAAGCAAGGGTCAACATCATCATGAAATTTGCAGGCAACAGCTGGGGATCCAATGCACACACCCTCCGTACAGCAAGCTTAGCCCTCGTCTACTCAACAGCCGAGTTTTGCTCAACAACATGGGCTAATAGCTGCCACACCAAATGAGTTGACACTGTCCTTAACGCTAGAATGCGGGTCATCACAGAGACGCTTAAGTCAACACCTTTGTAGTTGCTCCCTGTCCTCTCTCACCGCCCCTCCCAGCAAATGCAGAAGGGAGAGGATGTTGAAAGATTGGTGCATCATCAAGGCTAGCCCTGATGTTCCCATCCATGCTGACTTGAACAATCTACCCAACTTGTGCCTGAAGTCCCGCAAACTCTTTTGGTCTACAGCCAAATCCCTGGAAGACTTTGACCCCAAGACTAAGTGGTGCAGAGCCCGGAAAGATGCCAACACCAACAACGGAGAGGTCATCACAGACCCCACAGTGAAACCACTGGGATTTGACCTCCATCTCAAGCAATGGCTAACCCTGAACAGGATCCGCACCCTCCATGCAAGAACTGCCCATCACCTGCACGTGGGGGATGACAGACAGCCTTGCTTGCGACTGCGGATATCCAGACCAGACCATCCCACACATCGTGAATGACTGCTCACTGAGGCTTTTCCCTGGTGGCATCAAGGCCATCCGCCCAGCAACTGATGCTGCCCTGGCCTGGATGTCTACCCTTGACCTACAACTTTAGGCTTTTCAATTTGCATTCATTGAGCCAATGTTGCAATAGTGTCAGGTGAATTGGTTCCTGTAGCTTAATAACATAGAAACATAGAAAATAGGTGCAGGAGGAGGCCATTCGGCCCTTCGAGCCAGCATCGTCATTCATTGTGATCATGGCTGATCATCCACAATCAGTAACCTGTGCCCAACTTCTCCCCATATCCCTTTATTCCGCTAGCCCCTAGAGCTCTATCTAACTCTCTCTTAAATTCATCCGGTGATTTGGCCTCCACTGCCCACTGTGGCAGAGAATTCCACAAATTCACAACTCTCTGGGTGAAAAGGTTCCTTCCCACCTTTTGCCTGATGGGAGAGGGGAGAAGACCTGGGTGAGACTGGTCCTTGATTATGCTGCTGGCCTTGCAGAGGAAGCATGAAGTGTAGATGGAGTCAATGGAAGGGAGGTTGTTTTACCTGATGGTCTGAGTTGTGTCCACAACTCTGCAATTTCTTGTGGTCTTGGATGACGATGTTCCCAAACCATGCTGTGATACCAGGAGTGGGCAAATGCATGGCAGATGCAGTATAATGTGGATAAATGTGAGGTTATCCACTTTGGTGGCAAGAACAGGAAAGCATACTATTACCTGAATGGTGGCCGATTAGGAGAAGGGGAGATGCAACGAGACCTGGGTGTCATGGTACACCAGTCATTGAAAGTGGGCATGCAGGTGCAGCAGGTAGTGAAGAAAGTGAATGGTATGTTGACATTCATAGCGAGGGGATTTGAGTATAGGAGCAGGGAGGTTCTGCTGCAGTTGTACAGGGCATTGGTGAGACCACACCTGGAGTATTGCGTGCAGTTTTGGTCTCCTAATCTGAGGAAAGACATTCTTGCCATAGAAGGAGTACAGAGAAGGTTCACCAGATTGATTCCTGGGATGGCAGGACTTTCATACGAAGAAAGATTGGATAGACTCGGCTTGTACTCGCTTAGAAGATTGAGGGGGGATCTTATAGAAACTTACAAAATTCTTAAGGGGTTGGACAGGCTAGATGCAGGAAGATTGTTCCCAATGTTGGGGAAGTCCAGAACAAGGGGTCACAGTTTAAGGATAAGGGGGAAGTCTTTTAGGACCGAGATGAGAAAGTTTTTTTTCAGCAGAGAGTGGTGAATCTGTGGAATTCTCTGCCACAGAAGGTAGTTGAGGCCAGTTCATTGGCTATATTTAAGAGGGAGTTAGATGTGGCCCTTGTGGCTAAAGGGATCAGGGGGTATGGAGAGAAGGTAGGTACGGGATACTGTGTTGGATGATCAGCCATGATCATATTGAATGGCGGTGCAGACTCGAAGGGCCGAATGGCCTACTCCTGCACCTATTTTCTATGTTTCTATGTTTCTATCCCGATAAAATGCTTTCCACGGCGCATCTGCAGATGTCTTTCAGCCTCTGTTATGTTTACATCGTTATCCCGTAAATCAATTTGAAGAATGGTTCTGACCCGAAACATCATCTTTCCATATTCCCCAGGGATGCTGCCTTATCTGCTGAGTTACACCAGCATTTCATGTCTTTCTTTACTATAAATAAGCCTCTGCAGTTCCTTGTTATGGCATTTGCTTTGATCCTTGGAGATTTTTAAACAGCAGTACTTTGTTACAAGGTAATATTTAATTGAGAGATTAATTTAGAGAGGCCCAGCCATCTTCAGCTCCTTTATCACGATCTTCCTTCAGTGGCATTGTCAGAAGTAAGGATGATTGCATAATGCCCAGCACCATTTCTTGCTCCTCAGATAATGAAATAGTCTACAGCTGAATGCAACAAACTGTGATCTATATTCAGGCCTGGGTCAATGGGTGGCAAGTCGCAGCCACACTGTGCAAGTGCCAGGCAGGGACAGTTTCCAGCAAGAGATAATGCAGCAATGCACACTGACAATACTCTCACTATCCTGGGGGTTACCATTAACCAGAAACTGAACTGCAGTTACCGTATACACAATGAAGCTGCAGGATCAGGCCAGAGGCCAGGACCACTGCAATGAGTAACCTAGCTCCATAGTCTGTCCATCATCTACAAGGTTCATCGGGAGAATTAAAGGACATTCCTTTAGGAAGGAGATGAGAAATTTCTTTAGTCAGAGGGTGGTGACTCTGTGGAATTCTTTGCTACAGAAGGCTGTAGAAGCCGTCAGTGGATATTTTTTTTATGGCAGAGATAGATCGATTCTTGATTAGTACGTTGTCAGAGGTTATGGGGAGAAGGCAAGAGAATGGGGTTAGGAGAGAGAGATAGATCAGCCATGATTGAATGGTGGAGTAGACTTGATGGGCTGAATGGCCTAATTCTACTATCCCTTATGACTTATGATCTTATGAGTATGATGGAATATTCTCTTCTTGCTTAGATGGGTGCAAGGTCAGCTCCACACCATACAAGACAGAGCAACCTGCTTCATAGGCTCCCCATCCACAACCATTCATGCATTCTACCACTGATGAACAGTGGCTGCAGTTTGACCCATATTCGAGATCCACTGCAGCGACTGTGAGACTCCCTCGAGTCAAGTCAGTGGATATTTTTAAGGCGGAGATAGACAAATTCTTGATTGGAACGGGTGTCAAGGGTTATGGGAAGAAGGCAGGAAAATGGGATTCGGAGGCTGAGATCAGCCACGATTGAATGGTGGAGTGGACCTGTTGGGCCAAAAGGCCTAATTCTACTCCCATAACTTGTAACGTGAACTTGTGGAGGCCTCCAGCCACCAAGAAAAAGGTCAGCAAAAGCATGATAACTAGCCCCAGCCAAAAGCTGCCCTCCAAGCTGTATTTCATCGTGACTTGGAGACATAACGCCGATCATTCACTGTCGCTGGGTAAAAACCTTGAACTCCCTCGAGAACAGTGTTGCAGATAACCCCACTCCTCAAAGACTGCAGCCCTTCAAGGAGACAGCTCACCAACACCTTCTCAAGGACAACTAGACTTGAGCAATTCAATGCTGGCTCAGCCTGTGAAGCACGCATCCCTTGAATGAATATAAATAAAAGATTTGCTGCTGGATTGAAACTTGTGAAACAAGATATACTGAAGAAGCTTTTATCATTTCCTGCTGGATATCTATAATTTAAGGTCAGATTTCCAACTTGGCTCTTCTGTGTTTGTTTCTGCCTAGAGTCCCGGAAATTTAAATTGAGAAACTGAGCCTTGTAGATTATTTCTAAATCGATCCCAAAGAGATTTACAGCCAATTTAGTATTTTAGAAGTATAATCACTGTTTTGATGTACAGGAGCAAAGCAGCCATTTCCTATAGAGCACAAGCAGACAGCAATGAATAAAAGCCAATGTAATTGTGTTAGTAATATTGGCTGAGAAATAAATGCCAATCATGAAACTGCTTTTGAAAAATGTAATGAGGTCTTGACCCCATCTAAATGGCCAGCGAGAACTTGACTTTAATGCTCCAGCCAAGGGACTTTAGCTGCAACACTCCAGGATTCCCTCAGTGGTGCAGTGCAATATCAGCCTAAAGTCCATGCTTGATCCTCAACATGAACCCATGGGCTTCTGGCTGTAGATGTGAGAACGGTGTCACAGTGGTTTTAAAGTTGGTTTTTTTTGGCTTGCGGGTAGAACAGTCTTCCACATCAATATGGTAATGATTATTTCAAAGGTTTGTATAAAAGTTCGTAAAAGTCCTAACACTTGACCGCTTGACTACTACTTATATTGAGTTCAGTCTGAAGAAGGGTCTCGACCTGAAACGTCACCCATTCCTTCTCTCCTGAGATGCTGCCTGACCTGCTGAGTTACTCGAGCATTTTTATGACACCTTCGATTTGTACCAGTGTCTGCAGTTACTTTGCTATACTACTTGAGTTCAATCAGGTTGTTTAAAAGAATTAAATATTGTATGCTTCCCAGCATCGGTCCATTTAAGCGAACCTCCCCAATTAATGGTGTTTAGGTGTTGCTTTGCCTCAGAAAATGCCACAAGCGATTACAATTTTGAATGAGTAACAAGTTGCATTTGGAGTGCATGTTAAGTATTTGCACAGTATTGTTGCCTTTTATTTTAATTGTGTCATTTTTCATGTTATTTTCATTTTGTCCGTTTTATTTTATATTTGTTTCCATCCACTGCTTAGCTTTGACCACCTCAGTCTCCAACTTTTCCCTTCCATGCATTGTTTTCTGACAGAACCCTCCATTTGCAGTTCGGTAACCATGCGTCATCCTTCTTCATTCCAGGTTCATAAGTTCATAAGTGATAGGAGCAGAATTAGGCCATTCGGCCCATCAAGTCCACTCTGCCATTCAATCATGGCTGATCTATCTCTCCTTTTCAACCCCATTCACCTGCCCTCCTCATAACCCCTGATACCAGTACTAATCAAGAATCTATCTATCTCTGTCTTAAAAAATATCCATTGTTGGCCTCCACAGCCTTCTGTGGTGATGAATTCCACAGATTCACCACCCTCTACCAAAATAAATTTCTCCTCATCTCCTTCCAAAAGGAATGTCCTTTCATTCTGAGGCTATGACACCTGGTCCGAGACTCCCTCACTTGTGGAAACATCCTCTCCACATCCCCTCTATCCAAGCCTTTCATTATTCAGTAATTTTCATTGAGGTCCCATTCATCCTTCTAAACTCCAGCGAGTAGAGGCCCAGTGCCATCGAACGCTCAAAATATGTATCATCACTGATAAATAATTGCATATTTCTGACATGCTTAGGATACCATGACAGTAAAAACATATGCAAGTGCATTGCTATCTTACAGTGCCCTTCATAATGTTTGGGACAAAGACCCATCATTTATTTATTTGCCTCTGTACTCCACAATTTGAGATTTGTGGTTAAAGTGCACATTGTCAGATTTTAATAAAGGCCATTTTTATATATTTTGGTTTCACCATGTGGAAATCACAGCAGTGTTTATACATAGTCCCCCCATTTCAGGGCACCATAATGTTTGGGACACAGCAATGTCATGTAAATAAAAATAGTCTTGTTTAGTATTTTGTTGCATATCCTTTGCATGCAATGACTGCTTGAAGTCTGCGATTCATGGACATCACCAGTTGTTGGGTGTCTTCTCTAGTAATGCTCTGTCAGGCCTGTATTGCAGCCATCTTTAGCTTATGCTTGTTTTGGGGGCTAGTACTCTTCAGTTTTCTTTTCAGCATATAAAAAGCATGCTCAATTGGGTTCAGATCAGGTGATTGACTTGGCCACTCAAAAATTTACAATTTTTTAGCTTTGAAAACTCCTTTGTTGCTTTAGCAGTATGTTTGTGATCATTGTCTTGCTGTAGAATGAACTGCCGGCCAATGAATTTTGAGGCATTGTTTGAACTTGAGCAGATAGGATGTGTCTATACACTTCAGAATTCATTATGCTACTACCATCAGCAGTTGTATCATCAATGAAGATAAGTGAGCCAGTACCTTCAGCAGCCATACATGCCCAGGCCATAACACCCCCACCACCGTGTTACACAGATGAGGTGGTATGCTTTGGATCTTGGGCAGTTCCTTCTCTCCTCCATACTTTGCTCTTGCCATCACTCTGATTTAAGTTAATCTTCGTCTCATCTGTCCACAAGACCTTTTTCCAGAACTGTGGTTGCTCTTTTAAGTACTTCTTGGCAAACAGAAACCTAGCTATCCTATTTTTGCGGCCAACCAGTGGTTTGCATCTTGCAGTGTAGCCTCTGTGTTTCTGTTCATGAAGTCTTCTGCGGACAGTGGTCATTGACAAATCCATACATGACTCCTGAAGAGTGTTTCTGATCTGTCAGACAGGTGTTTGGGGATTTTTCTTTATTATAGAGATAATTCTTCTGTCATCATCTGTGGAGGTCTTCCTTGACCTGTCAGTCGCTTTGCAACTGGTAAGCTCACCAGTGCTCTCTTTCTTCTTAATGATGTTCCAAACAGTTCATTTTGGTAAGCCTAATGTTTGGCTGATGTCTCTAACAGTTTTATTCTTGTTTCTCAGTCTCATAATGGCTTCTTTGACTTTGATTGGCACAACTTTGGTCCTCATGTTGATAAACAGCAATAAAAGTTTCCAAAGGTGAAGGAAAGGCTGGAAGAAAGACTAGGTGCTGAGAGCTCTCTTATACCTGCATTAAGGAGGCAATTAAACACACCTGAGCAATTAGAAATGCCTGTGAACCCATGTGCCCCAAACATTATGGTGCCCCGAAATGAGGGACTATGTATAAACGCAGCTGTAATTTCTACATGGTGAAAACAAAATGTTAAAAAAATGGCCTTTAATTAAATCTGACAATGTGCACTTTAACCACATGTAATCTTTTCTATTACAAATCTCAAATTGTGGAGTACAGTCAAATAAATAAATGATGGGTCTTTGTCCCAAACATTAAGGAGGGCACTGTTCTTTAGTTAAGTCAATGGAGTTGCTTTTATGACAAATAAAATTGTAAGAATTCAGGCTATTTATTTACCTACATTCAGATTAGAGGTAATACAATTGAATTGATTAACCAGTCAAATACTCTGGCTATCTTCTCGGTCGGGACATTTTCAGACCCTCCAGTCTGAAGAAGGGTCTTGACCTGAAAGCCTGTCTGTTCATTCTCTCCACAGATGCTGCCTGACCTGCTGAGTTCCTCCAGCACTCTGCGGTTTGCTCAGGATCCCAGCATCTGCAGTTGCTCATGTCTCAATTTAATCGGGCTAATTCATCGTGAGTTTTTCTCCCTCCTGTAGTTGACAACATCTCACCCACCTCCTCCTCCCAGCTTCTTCTCCCACTGGGTCACCGAGCCACGGAGCCAAGAACTCGGTTACTATGGTGATTCAGATCTCCAACCTTGCACCGAACACTTGTTGCCAAGGTGAACACAAGTCATCTTGCATGCTGCACAATTTTAGCCCCTTACCATTTAACTTATTTTCCATAAAATATATAAATAACAATGAACAATCTGAAGTGACATATATATATGGCTTATTGACTAATGTCATCAAACCATGTTAATCGGCCTATATAATTTATCCTGTTGTTCTACCACTAAATGTTTGAAAATTTAAATCATTGTGTTTATTAATTCTTTTTTTTGTAAGTTTGACTCTAATGCCATTTTCACAGCAACCACCAATTCAAATTGAAGCCTGGGAAGAAATATAGCCTTTAATTTATATGGTTTATGAGCTGTGAAGATTAAACTCAATAACAGCTACGCTCCTGCTACAAGAATTGCTAACTGTCCAATTTCCATACTAAAGTCCTTTTGGGTGATGCGAGCAAAATTGTCAAAGGTTTGATTATTTTTGAGTTAGTGTGCTTGCATAAGAACACGTTTTAAATACCAGATTTACCCTTGAATTATTCAGCAACGCTGCCATGAATGATGTTGATAAGGTGAAATGAACCCACTAAAACCAAATGTTGTCAGGGTGGGGAGAGGGGGAAGGGGAGATGGAGGCAAGGGGGGGAGGGGAAGGTGGGGGAGAGGAGGGCTGGGAAGGGGTGCAGTTAGAATAAACTTGTGTCTTGAGTTTTCCAAAGCTAATTCCGTTTTATTATTCCTTTACTGGTTGCTGCAACATGGAGGGGGAAAAAAATTTGACTGTTGTTGACTGCTTTTGTTGCCTAAGATCTACTATTGCATTTGCTTTCATTTCACCATAACATTGATTGCAACTTAGGGAGTTTGATGCATGCATAATTAAATGCAGAAACGCCACGGTTGCTATTGTTGATTCAACTCTTCCCCATGTGCTGCAGTTCTGCAACCACCTCCCATGCAGTCAAGAAAATAATTCACATGAACTGACTTGAAGTTAAGGTATTTATGAATATTTTGCTCGAACATGCCCCGAATTTTCCCATTTTAGTGCAAATCTAACTTGCATTTTTAATAGGTGAAAAAATAATGACTACTTAAAAATTCCATCCCTAAAACAAACTAATTTTATGCATGCACATTTTAATGTTCTCACATAAATATTTTAACATACAACAGGCATTTTAATTACTTTTTAATATTTCAGCTTAATGATATGCTTGTCCTCCAGTCTATTTTGATAGCGCTATAAAATAATTTTTGAAAGTCAATTAAAAATAGTGCTTTCTATTTTGGTATTTGTGATTGTTCTTTAATGCTCAGCCAGTTTAATGTTGTGGCTGTTAGACACCAAGGGACCACTTTCAACTGAAAGCTGAGTTAGCAGGAGTTAATAAACAGAAAGTTTATACGAGGAAGAGTTCTGGGTCTTCCAGAGATGTAAGCAAGCACAGTGAAATGCAGCATTTTTAAACTGAAGTTTGGAAAACCTGGGCCTTGACAATTCAAATCTATGGCAATCTGCAATAATAAATAAATCTGCTACCATGTTTCCTGCAGCCAGTTCACAAATCATGATAGGGAATAGAAAGTATAGAAACAGACCATTTGGACAGTCCTTGCCAGTATTTATTGTCTACTCAAGCCTTCTGTCCTGCTTCACTTGGCTCTGGCGCTGTAAGGCACCAACTCTATTGCTACACCACTGTGCCACCCACAACCTATCTTTGACCTTTCCTTGGGCATTTTGATTTAAACTGCCATTTGTATAGTTGTTATTTATCTTCTAAAATACCGTGACTTTTCATATATTTTGGCAAACTGCAGCGTCACGGGCTTCTGACTTGCGGAATTGTTTCTACAATTAGAACTTGTTAATTAAGCCTGGAAATTATCTTTCCATTTAAAAAAAAAGTTGAGTCACTGGACAGATCGATGTATCCAGATGTGACCAATAGACCCTTTGTTTTATTAACGTCCTGCGGAAGGAAGGCAGTCCTGGGTTACCATGGCATCGAGCAATTTGGCTGGCATGGGAAGTCCACTCAGTTACACTGACAAATTATGAAAATATCCCACTGTAAGTGTAGTAGATTTCAGTCAAACCACATACAGCTTTTTATGACATGTGGAAAATATTCATATTGCTGTTCACAAAAGAAAAATGCTGTTTGTTTTCTTACTCCAGCCTAACACCTGGTATGTGGGATAGACACAAAATGCTGGAGGAACTCATCTCTGGAGCTGCCTGTCCCGCTGAGTTACTCCAGCATTTTGTGTCTCTCGACGGTTTAAACCAGCGTCTGCAGTTTCTTTCTACACACCTGGTATGTGGGGTTGGTTTAGTGGGAGATCTTGTCAAGCAGAAAACAAAAGGAAGAAGCATTTGGGTGTGTAAGTAAGGTATAACATCTTTCCTGAAGTATTTGGTTCTATTGATGGGGCGTATGCATAAAAAACCTGGGACTCTGGATGAAGTTGTACTGAAATCCATTCAGATTTATATGCCGATCTCATCTACTTGAGGTTCACATGTGAATGGTAAGAGAAGGGGAAATTGAATACAGGCCAACAGAAGTGGGGATAGGATACTGTGGGTTAGCTGTTAACTTGCTGGACCTGAAACTCAAAAGCTCTGATTAATAACCCAGAGTCATGAGTTCAAATGTCACTAATGTGTGTTTGAATTAATTGAAGTAAGTAAATGTGGGATTTGAGAAAGCTAGTTTAGCTGTGTTGACCCTAGACCAGTCTAGACTGTCCTTTCACTACCTGGGCCTTGTTTTCTGCACTACCATGGACTTATTTCTAGCACTACCATGGACTTGTTTCTTGCATTACTATAGACTTGCTTCTTGCGTTGCCGTGGGCTTGTTCCTTGTACCACTATGGACTTGTTTCTTGCATTACCATGAACTTGTCTTGCACTACTGTGAATGTGCATCTTGTGCTGCGATGGACTAGTTTCTGGCACCACTGTGAACTTGATTCTTCAACTACCATGGTCTAGTTCCTGCACAACTGTGGATGAGTTCCCTGCTCAACCACGGACTTACTTCCTGCACTTCCATGGGCATGTAGCTTGCCCTATTGTGGATTTGTTGCTTGCACTACCACAGGCTTGTTCCTGCACTACTGTGAATGTGCATCTTGTGGACTTGTTTCTTGCACTCCATGGACTTGTTCTTGCATTACTGTGGGCTTGTTTCTTGCACTCTGTGCACTTGTTCTTGCACTATTAAGGTCTTGTTTCTTGCACTACCATGGACTTGTTCTTGCATTACTAAGGGCTTGTTTCTTGCACTACAATGAAGTTGTCGTGCGCTAAGGTGGGCTTGTGCCTTGCATGACTGTGGGCTTGTGTCTTATACTACTGTGACTTGTTTCTTGAACTACTGTGCATTTATCTCTTGCACTACAATGGACTTGTCTCTTACACTACAAAGGCTATGTTTTTTTTCTAAAGTTGTGTTTTGCACTAATGTTTTTCTTTTTACCATCTGCTCCTGAAAAACAAACTGAAGGAGAATCTGCTGGTGACCTTCTACCGCTCTACCATTGAGAGCGTACTGGCATACTGCACCATTGTGTGGTATGCTGGCTGCTCGGCTGCAGACCAGAAGGCCCTCCAGAAGGTTATTAAGACAGCAGAGAAATTTATCGGCTGTCCACTGCCTTCTCTGAAGGACATCTCCAGCTCGTGTTGTGTAAACAGGGCCAGAAATATAATTAAGGACAGCACACACCCAGGATATGAACTGTTTGGTCTCCTGCCCTCTGGGAGGCGCTACAGGAGCCTAAGGGCCAGAACAAACCAACTTAAAAACAGTTTCTTTCCCTGGGCCATAAGAACTGTGAATGGAAACACTTGACTTGATGTGACTCTCACTTTCGTCGCACTTTTTAAAATATTTTCAGCATTTTAGGTGTAAAACTCATTTATTATTTATTAGGTTTTTTATTGGTTTTTATTGATATTGGAATTTGTTGTGTTGGTTCCTATGTTTGTGCGATTGTCTTTGAAAAATTTGCACTGTCGCACTGTTTCAGATCTAGCACTTCTAATTTCGTTGTACTGTTCGTACAATGACAATAAAGGCATATTATTATTATTATTATTATTATTGTAGAATCATGTGTGTGACATATTGAAAGCAACAGTATGCAATGCAGATGCAGGAAGTGGAAAAGGAAGATAGGTGTATTTGTTTATTTAATTAATTCACTTCGACATATTCTCTGGCATTATATACCACAGGAATCCTTCAGGCATTGCAAACTGTTAACATGAGCACAGTACTTCGTATAGAACAATTTATGTAACACGTTTAACACACATCCAACTGGCAAAGCAGTGGGGAATGGGTTGCTTATTTCAATGTGGTTCCAAGCAATGAATCGTTGTATCTCATTGAATTATCTGATGCAAGAAACTGAAATGATTTTTTGAAACAATGATTCTGGAAGTCACTGAGTCATAAAGCTGCGAAACAAGCCCTTCGACCCAACTTGCCCATGTCGACCAAGTTGCCCCATCGACACAAGCCCCACCTGCCTGCGTTACACCCATAATCCCTCTAAACCTTTCCTGTCCATGTAATTGTGAAATGTCTTTTAGGGATGGGAACAAAAATTAAATTGTATGATATTTTCAGAAAAAATGGCCGAATCTCAACGTATGACAATTCTCGGGATGCTAACATTGCAATCTCCCGTGTAATTTTGACCAGAATAGTGATGGAAATATCTTTAAATTATATTGCAATAGATTATTATATTCATAACAAGCAACTTTAAGTGTTTATACAGCCATAACACTATAATAACCCAAGACACATTCAAATTGCAGCTGTGCCAACAAGATAATAATCCAAGGTAAACACAATTGCTGGAGTAACTCAGCGGGACAGGCAGCATCTCTGGAGAGAAGGAATGGGTGACGTTTTGGGTCGAGACCCTTCTTCAGATAATCCATTGGGTGGCAGCTGTGAAAACATACCAAATATATTGTGCTGATCATTTTTAAAAACACTGGCATCCTCTGGGTTTGACTGCTTTCTTTTTATGTGTTTCTGTATTTAAATGCAACAATGAATTGTGCCTGAAGTATCATCGATCCCTGAAATTGGACGATTTTCCACGATGGTTGTTATTTTTGTTTGATGTATGGCTAGGAGCAAAGAGGTTGTTCATTACAAAGGGATACACTGTTTCTACGTGACTTTCCAGTTCCACCATTTCAATATGTTATGTGAGAAAGAACAAGAGGGTTCAACACCTTGAATAGGATGCCTGCAAACCGGCGTACACACTGAAATCACTGAAAGCATTATCTTCAATGATTTGTATTGTTTAGTTTCGGCTCACCGAAGTCCATGCCGACCAATGATCCTGGCACGTTAACACTACTCTACTTTACAATTTTACTGAAGCCAATTAACCTATAAACCTGTACATCTTTGGTGAGTGGGCAGAAGCCTACGCCATTCGGCTCACCGAGTCCACGCCGACCAATGATCCTGGCATGTTAACACTACTCTACTTCACAATTTTACTGAAGCCAGTTAACCTACAAACCTGTACGTCTTTGGTGAGTGGGCAGAAACCGGATCACCCAGAGAAAACCGACGTAGGTCATGAGGAGAACGTGCTTACTCTGTACAGACAGCACCCGTAGTCAGGATCGAACCCGGATCTCTGGCACTGTAAGGATCAAATCCATTGCTGTGCCACTATGCCGTCCGGTTCAGCTGATTTTAAAGTCCCCAGTTGTTCCTGAGCTTTCTCCATGAATTAATGGCCGCTGATCCAAGGGTCTGGAGACCTGAATGAAAATTGATAAATATCTAAAATAGAATAACCGGGAATTGTTCAGTTGAACAAAAAAGTGTTGCCCGGAAATTCAGATGCATAAGAGAATTCAAAACACCTTATTTTTTTAATGCCTTGCCAACCTTTGCCCACCAGGCCATTCTGAGGGTGGGGGCCTGAGGAATAAGTGCCGGAGTTGGGCGGTTTAGCAAGGTGTGATCTTGAACAAATGGACCAGGTATGTATGAGCTGGTGGGGACTGTGGGAGGAGCAGGCCAGAACCAGCAGGATCGGCTGGAAATCAAAAAATATGCAACCAATTCCATGTCAGTCCTATTTAGCAGTTTCCCAGTAATATTTCCCAGTGTCCGAAGAAGGGTCCCGACCTAAAACATCACCCATCCTTTTCCTCCGGTAATGCTGCATGACCCGTTGAGTTACTCCAGCACTTTGTGTCTCTCCCAGTAATGTTTGTTTGTTCTCAAGAAATAAGACTTGCATTTATCTAATAGCTCTCAGAATAGCCAATAGCAATTTTGTGTCAATTAAGTGTTATCACTGATCCCTGAGCACAACTGAACTTATAGAATTCCTCAACTTTATGACAAATCGATATTCCTCATTATTTTCAGGACATATGGGCTCATCATGTATCTTAGCATCTCCAGCAACTGCAGTGATCTGTCCCCATTCTGCCCCTTCCTGCACCATCACTTTTGTCTTCATTGTTAAAGGAATTGGCTCATTGTGAACTGTTAACTTTTAACCCTGTGTTAGTTGAATCATGAATGTTTGCAGACAAGTCTATCAGGGACAGACTTTTCTCTTCACGGATAACAAGTGCAATGGAAGTATGTTTCTGTGTTTATGACTGTGTAATCTCTCTGATTCTGCGAGCAATTCAGCAGCAAAAATCATGTATTGTTTTCATAGTGTACGAAAATAACTGCAGATGCTTGTACAAATCGAAGGTATTTATTCACAAAGTTTTCATATCCTTCTTCAGTTAAAGTTGTTTAGGGAAGTAACGTCTATATTCGTAGACGAATAAAAATCAATAGGATTAGAATAAAACAAAGTTCATTTAATTTGGAGCGGCACAGTTGCGCATGGTAGAGCTGCTGCCTTACAGCGCCAGAGACCTGGGTTTAATCGTGACGATGGGTGCTACATGTACGGAGTTTGTACGTTATCCCTGTGACAACTTGGGTTTTGTCCCGGTGCTCCGGTTTCCTCCCACACTCCAAAGACCTGCAATTTTGTCAGTTAATTGGTTTCTGCAAATTGCCCCTAGTGCGTGGGATAGAATAAGTGTACAGGTGAGCATTGGTCTTGGAGGGCCAAAGTGCCTGATTTCATGCTGTATTTTTAAACTAAACTAAACTTGTCCTATTGCTTGATTTTTAATATTGACCGAGGTGCTATAGTTGCATGTTTGGTGTCTAGCAGTTAAACAGGATGCAAAACTCAGTATGATTTAAAGAATTATCTACACTGACACCAAAATTAAGTGAAAATAAACTAACTGAATGCAGTCAAAGGATTAATCTTTCCCCAAAATAGAATGGTACCACACAGGAACAGGTCCTGCAAAGTAAATGCCGAATATGATGCCGTTAAACTAAGCTGCTCTGCTTGCATGTGATTGCCCATTCCTGGGCCATTCCCAGCATATCCATGTGCCTATCTAAAAGCCTCTGAAATGCCACTATCGTATCTCCCTCCACCACTGCCCCTAGCATTATTGCACTCCAGACACCCACCATAGTCTGTGTAATCAATTTTCCCCACACATCTCCTTTACACTTTGCTCCCCTCACCAGAAAGCTATGTCCTCTAGTCTTTGACATTTCCACTCTGGGTAGTAGGTTCTAGCTGTCTCCCCTATCTATGCCTCTCATCATTTTATATATTTCTGTCCGGTTTCCCCTCAACCTCTGACATTCCAGATAAAACAATCCAAGTTTGTCCAACCTCTCCCATAGCCAATACCCTCGATGACCCGGGACGCATTTTAGTACCCCCTCTCTGTTAAAAAAAACAAATCAGGCTAGCTTTATTCAATTGCATTCTCCAAGTAACTATGGCTTGCCGGCTGGTATTTTTGGCAAACAATCACCATATTCATGTCTCACTCTGCCCCCTCCTCTCCCCTCCATTCCCCATTCCAGAAATTCCATTCTGAGCCAAAGACCCTGGAGAATACTGGGGCCAGTTAGAAGTCTTTTGTCATTCACCCGTTCTGTTCTGCCAACAGCCCTGGCGGGCCACGATCACTGAATGATCGGCACAAAGTGCTGGAGGTTGCATCTCCCGGCATGGGAGTGGGGAGGGATCAGCATCATCAGTGAACAGGCAGTCAGGGGTGGCTGGCTTGGCAATTGGCAAGAAGGGTGGGGTGGGGAGGGGGGGGAGGGGGGTCAGGACGTCACTCTGCATCCATAGTCAAGGAGTGAGATTAGAATATACCATCTAGTTCTCTGACAAGATCAACTTGTGCTTCTGATGACCAAATCGGCATTGAGAACAGAATATCAACGCCATTTATTTAGAAACTGATTAAAGCTATTTTGTTGGTTCTCACATTATTTGGATTGTGGGGGGGGTGGGGGGGGGGGGGGGGGGGGGGATTCTAAAGCCGTACACAGAATGGGAAACAGAATGAATCGGAGATGGGGCCTGCCCTCCACTCTCTTTTGCTGTTTGTGAATGATGAGGAACTCTAATGGTAGACAATGCTGTGCCAAGCCTTTGGCCTTTGGCTCAACCTGCCCACTAGTCACTAGTCCCACCTGCCCGCATTTGGCCCATAACCCTTTAAACTCTCCCTATCCATATACTATACCTGTCCAAGCTGTTTTAAGTGTTGTTACAGTTTTTTGCATCAACCACCTTCTCTGGCAGCTCGTTCCATATACCCAGCACCCTTGCTTTGTGAAAAAGTTGCCCCTAAGATTCCTATTAAATCTTTCCCCTCTCGCCTTAAAACCTATGTCCGCTGGTTCTTGATTCCCCTACTCTGGGTAAAAGACTGTGCATTTACCCGATATATTCCCCTCGTGATCTCATATACCTCTCTCAGGTCATCTCTCATCCTCCTGAGATCCAAGGAATACAGTCCTCGCCTGCCCTGCCCTATAGCTCAGGCCTTCAAGTCCTGGCAACATCCTCGTAAATCTTCTCTGCACTCTTTCCAGCTTCACGGCATCTTTCCTTCAACAAAGATTCCTATTCCTCAGTCCCCGATGCTTCTCAATCTCAACCATTATAGGGCTCTGCTCCAGTGTCTGTTCTCCTCACTTCACAAGTACTCCGACAGTGTAGTTTGCATTTTTCTGCAAGGGAACAAATTGTCATCTTAATGCCAACGACTGTGATTGGAACGTAACGGTGTTTGGAAAGTGCCAGACAATGTTTTGCCATGGATCAGACAGCATGGATGGAAAAAAAAGTACAAACATTTCAGATCAAACTGTTTAAATGCTGACACTAAAAATATGTGCAGCAAAGTGGCCGGATCTAAATGCCTGTTTTATATAGTTTCCTCTCAGTACGTTCATTCACTGAACATGTTCTGCCAAGTTGGCTCTAATACCATTGCAGCCTCTCAGTTAGGTCCAACGTACCCTGCTACTGTACACTGGATAAGCTGCATCTGTTTGTGCGCTAAAAGAGTTGAACTGTTAAAGTGAGGATTTCCTTCAGAGAAGAGCTTGCAAGTATTTTTATTGAAGATTTCTGAAATGCCTCAAGTTCTTTAGTTCGAAGATACAGCATGGAAATAGGACCTTCGGCCCACCGAGTTCACACCGACCAGCGTTCACCAGTCCACACTAATTATATGTTATCCCACTTTCGCACCCACTCCCCACACACTAGGGTCAATTTGTACAGTTTTACAATTTTGTGGGTTACAGTTTTACAATTAACCCACAAACCCGCACGTCTTTGGGATGTGGGGAGAGTCCAGAGCACCTGCAGGAAACCCACGTGGTTACAGGGAGAACGTGCAAACTCCACACAAGCAGCAACCGAGGTCAGGATCGAACTCGGGGCTCTGGCACTGTGATGCAGGTGCTCCACCAGCTGCACCCCGCGCCATCCTTCTGGTCGTCAAATAGCAAGAAGGATATATTTGCACGAGAGGCGATACAAATACGCAGAATTTCAGTCGTAGCAAATAACTAGACCAAGTGGACCCGTTGGGCCCAAACCACTCCTGGATTGGTGCAGCACCCTCTCCTCCCCCGCTCCCCCCTCCCCTCTCTCTCCCCCCCACTCCCCTCTCCCCCCTCCCTCCCCCCTCGCCCCCCATCCTCCTCGCCTCGCCCCATCCCCCTCACTCCCCCACTTCACCCCCCCTTTACCCCCTCCCAATCTCCCCCCCCCAGGGTTGCCTCTCCTGCATTGGTGCAGCACCCTCTCCTCCCCCACTCCCCTCACCCTCCCACCCTCCTTCCCTCTCCTCCCTCCCTCCTCCCTCCTCCCCCCCCCTCCTCCCCCTCCCCTCTCTCCACCCCCACCCTCCCTCCCCTCCCTCCACCCCCTCCCTCATCTCCCTCTCTTCCTCCCTTCCCCCTCCTCCCCCTCCCCTCCCTCCACCCCCTCCCTCCCCCACCCCCCACCTCCCCCACCCCCCCACCTCCCCCCACCCCCCCACCCCCCTCCCTCCCCCTCCCTCCCCACCACCCTCCCCCTCCCCCCCTCCCTCTCTCCTCTCCCCTTGGCCCACTTAAGGCTTGTGGTTACCCAGTCACTTCCAGGCCCAGGCCCAGGCCCAGGCTCCGGCTGCTTCTCCTGGTACCAGACCTGGCTCTATCGCCCCCAAGAGACAGGTGGCCGAGCCCTGCTCAACGGGCCCCAACTGTACAGGCACGACACGTTTGTTCTGCGCACATGCGAATGTGGCGGCCATCTTACATAAGTACCGGATCAACGGAGCCCCAACTGCGCATGCGCGGTTTAAACATTTTAAAAATGTGACTAAATGTGACTAACTGATTTCAATGAAACTTCTTCCATAGAACCACGGAACAACGGTGAATAAGGTGGGCCTAAAATTGTTGCACTATCATGTATTGTTTTGGCTGTAGCTCAGAAACAAGTGCACAAACACGAGTTTTAGTATATTGATTGTCTGCACTGCAGGGATTTTTCTTGAAGCAGAGGGAACTGGAGAGGAGACAGAAGTTGATGGATGGTCACTAACCAGGAGCTATTGTACTTTGGATCAGTCTAAGGGTTGAGAATTTACTTCATTCAATAAGTTATAGAATTTTAGCCAGTATAAGTGTGACGATCTAAGTGACCTCCATTATTGTACGTTGACACAGCCCGAAGCAAATGCTTGTTTCCATGACAACTGCTTACCATTTTGAACAAGGGGATGTGACGTCAAAACACCCTTCCTTAATCAACAGCGCAGTGCAACACCCTTTATGCATCATGTTAATCGTCTTCACACAAGTGAAAATGTCTGACTGACTTTGTTTCTAGCATTACTGTCATCTTCGACAGTAACAAGGTGTACTGTCGAACAAGGTGTTCGACAGTAACAAGGTGTTCTTAAAGTTCACAGAATGTACGTAAGCTATCTTAACACAGTTTCTCTGGTTGTCTGCACATACGTTGTGTAGCCCATTCTTATACTTTTTATCGACTATACTAAAGGATGAGGATCATGAAGTGGTCGGCTGTTAATTGTCCAGTGGAGTCTGGTGACATGCACCTTCCTTTGTCTTGCCCCTCCCGAACACTCTAATCTATTGCAGACCTACCACCCTCTTGGCTATCTGCATTTTTGCAGATTGGTATCTTGCGCATCTTCAAATGACAAGCCTTTCCGTGGCTCCCTGGTTCGCTCATCCCTTCCCGCCTACACCTCTCCATTCCCTGCTGCCACAGGAGGTGCAACACATCCCTACTTGTCTTCCCTCACCACCATCCAGGGACCCAACTCAGTCAAAGATTCACCTGCACCTTCTCCAACTTTGTCCTCGGCATTCGTTGCACTCGATGCAGCCTCCTCTCTACATTGATGCGACCGAGCGTAGACCAGCCAGCTGCTTATTGCAGGTCTGAAGAAGTGTCTCGACCCGAAACGTCACTCATTCCTTCTCTCCACTGGGAATAACATTTAGTGGAAGATAAAGTTCAGTCGAGTCCGATAAAATATAATCCCAGGGTCTCCAATGAGGTAGATAGGACGTCAAGGCCACTCTGTAATTGGTGTTAGGGTGGATCAGTTGCCTGATAGCAGCTGTCCCTGCAAATCAAAGAGAACACCAATTATGATGAGAGATAGTTGCTTCGACCAGACAAAAACTCATTTACTTGAATGAGCTTATTGCTTAATATAGAATGAGAGACTCCATCATGTGTTCTTGTGGTCCCCATGACTACCACTACACATTGAAGCTTATGGATGATCACGATCTGGATCTCATCTGGAAGAAGGAAAAGATGTTATAAACTCTCTTCCGTCATCTGGAAATTTACTCCTTGCAATTCACAAGTAATTACACCTACTTTATAAAGTTAAGGTCTCGCAGAAGATGTGTTGTTGGTGTCCATGGAGTCAGTTGCTTCTACGAATGTATCACAGTGTCCTTGGCGGTCAGGCTGTTTGTCTTTGTTAAACGTAAGAGGAGCTATTGACGACACTGCATTACGCATTGATGTAGAGGTGGAATCAGGATGTAAGAGTCAACAAGCAGTCTGTTGTAAAACAAATACAATACAGCAGAAGCAGAGTACGCGTACAGAGGATCAAACAGAAACATGCACAATTTTTCCCAGCAAAAGTAGGTCAATTGTTTCAGGACAATATAGCAGAAAGGGGGGTAGTCATAAATAACATATTTGTATATAATTAATTTTGTTCACATATGAAGCTTATTGAGTAGGCATAATGCCCAATGATTTCTGGTAGAGCCCTGGGGAATGCTGTAAAAAGGTGGGACCTGGAATACAAGTCCATAATTCCCTGAAGGTGGCGTTACATATTGGCAGTGTGGTGAGGAAGCCCTTTTGGCATGCGGTCTTCATCAGTCAGGGTATTAAGTATAGAGGTGTAGGAAGGAACTGCAGATGCTGGTTTACACCAAAGATAGGCACAAAATGCCAGAGTAACTCAGCAGGCCAAGCAACATATCTGGCGAGAAGGAATGGGTTGTAGGAAGGAATTGCAGATGCTGGTTTCTATTGAGTGTAGAGGTTGTGATGTTAGGTTGCAGTTCTACGGGGCGTTGGTGAGGCTGCACTTAGAGTATTGGGTTCAGTTTTGGTCAATCTTTGCACTCCAAGGGCAGTATGTACATGGAAGAAAAAAAAATCCTACTCTACAGAGATGCTGCCTATCCCGTTGTGTTACTCAATCATTTTGTGTCTATCTTAGAAGAAAAAATATATAAAATGCTGGAATATCTCAACAGCTCAGGCAGCATCTGTGGACAACATTGATAGGTGACATTTCGGGTTGGGACCTTTCTTCAGACAGATTATGGTAGGGGGACAAAAGTTGGATGAGAGCTGGGGACAGCACAAAGCCTGAGCCCCCTCACCTGTATCCATCTACTCGCCAGGCTCTGTCCTGCCACTACCTCTCCTCCAGCTTTCTTCCCCACTACCACAATCACTGGAGAAAGGATCCTAACCTAAAATGTCACCTATCCATGTGAGAGAGAGAGAGAGAGAGAGAGAGAGAGAGAGAGAGAGAGAGAGAGAGAGAGAGAGAGAGAGAGAGAGAGAGAGAGAGAGAGAGAGAGAGAGAGAGAGAGAGAGAGAGAGAGAGAGAGAGAGGAGAGAGAGAGAGAGAGAGAGAGAGAGAGAGAGAGAGAGAGAGAGAGAGAGAGAGAGGAGAGAGAGAGAGAGAGAGAGAGAGAGAGAAGAGAGATGCTGTCTGATTCACTGAGTTACTCCAGCAATTGATGTGTTTTTGGTCTGGTTCCTAGTGTTGAGAGAGAGAGAAGAGAGAGATGCTGTCTGATTCACTGAGTTACTCAGTGAACAGCATCTGCAGTTCCTTGTGTCTATGTATATAGAATGAGCTGACAGAGAAAGCATTTGGATAGATACATGGGCAGGAAAATCTTTAAGGGATATAGGTCTAACACAGGCAAATTGGATCAGTATAGATGAGTACCATGGATGAGATGACCAAAGGGCTATTTTTATGACCAATAAATCTCTCTTGCTATGGCATTATCATTGTTTTCAGACTTTAACATGTATCTTTCAGAAGTATTGCCATAGAGATCCAAGTCATGCTTTCACATATCTTTGAACAAGTTTCCTTTACTCTTAACACGGTGGTGTAGCGGTAGAGTTGGCTGCCTTACAGCGCCAGAGACCTGGGTTCGATCCTGACAATGGGTGCTGTCTGTACGGAGTTCTCCCAGTGACCATGTGGGTTTTCTCTAGGTGCTCCGGCTTCCTCCCGCATTCCTGAGATGGGCAGGTCGACTCGGTGGGTCAGAGTGTCTGTTTCCAAACTGTATCTCTAACGAACAAGTGTACGGATGATCGCTGGTCGGCGCGGACTCAATGGGCTTTAGAGCTTATTTCCATGTTGTATCTCTAAATGAAACGAAACAAACCCAGGTCTGAAAAATACTCAGCACGATGTGGCCGAACTGATTTGTTTTACAGCTTCAAATCAGGTCAATTGAGCATGCAGAGCAAAAGTCCTATTGGAATCAGTGAGTACAAGTTGGTACAATTAACATGTAGTGGTCAGAAATAATGAACACATAACTGTGCTCCAGAACAGTGGGGACATTCTGTTTGAATGCTTGCCTAGTTTCTAATTACCATCCTTATCTTTGTGTGAGTAACTGGACAGTGTGCCCATGCCTTTGTGTTGTTTTTGTACTCTGTTGTATTCAAAAATGGAGGAGAGAGAATGCCAGCCAAATCCTGCAGAACATGGAGAAACACAGACCACCCACTCACTGGGTACAAGGTGCTGATTAATTAATCACACGACAGAATGGCTGCGACAGGCGGATAAATTGCTTATTGTCTAAGGGGTTTTCAGGAACTGGCTTCAAAATGAGTGCATTCATTTAAAACTATTTTCTGTGTTCTTCTAAGCCTGCATGTATACGTTCTTCTAAAATGGAACGCTTGCCTCCCCCCCCCCCCTCTCCCACCACCCCTCCCTCCCCCCTCCCAAATCTTTTCTATTCAAAAAGCGTTAACAACATATGTAAAATATGATGAATGAACTGTGCGTCTTTTTGAAATTTGTTTTACAAAGCCGCAGATGCTGGAAACACTCAACAGGTCAGGCCGCATCTGTGGGAGGAGAGACACCAAGTTAAGGTTTCAGGTCGAAGACCCTTTGTCAATGCTTGGAGGGAGAGATGGAAGCTCAATGAGATGGAAGCAGGAAGGGTGGGGGGAGGAGGTGACACTGAATCTTGTTAAAAACCTCTAATGTGAATAGATTTGCGTCTTTGCAGCAATGCAGAAGAAATTGATACTTACACAGCAGTGTCCTGATTTCTTTTACAACACTATTGAATTAGTAAAAATGTGTTCTGTTCTTCATTTTGTCTCAGTAATTACACCCTCGCAAACACTTTCTGATGCCTGAGTACTACACTGACGGTTTTGTTCTTTATTAAATGGGATACAGGAGGTCAAAACCATCAACAATGTAGTGACCAGTTACCAATTTCTGGCCAAAACTAATGGAACAAACTTTTTAAAATAACTTATCAATTTAATGTTCATTGATACAATCATAATTAACCACATATCAGTATAACTAATCTGTCGAATTCACTGCACTGAAAATAGATTCACTTTTTTTATAATTGGAAGATGCCTCAGCATCAAAATGGTTTGGATAAGTAATTTTAAATGTCTCAACTTTTTTTAATCATCATCCAAGGCATGGCTTCCATCAGTTCCCATCTGTCTGTTTGTTTACCCTGGTTAGCCTTGTTTACCCTGGAGTGCAGATGGCAGAAAGGGGTGACCTGATAAAGGATAATAGAATTGAAAGTGGCATTTATTGGGTAGATAGTTGAGATGTTTTTCCCTTGGTGGTGGTAAGAAAAATAGATGGGCATAGGTTCATGGAAGGAGCTTTAAAGGGATATGAGGTTCAAGTTGTTTTTACAGAGAGTGGTTGACATCAGGAACTCGCATGCAGAAGAAATGCTGGTATTGGAAACAGTCACACAATTTGAGATATTGAGATAAACGCTTAAATAAGCAAGGTATAACAAAATGCTGGAGTAACTCAGAAGGTCAGGCAGCATCTAGGAGAGAGGGAATGGGTGACGTTTCGGGTCGAGACCCTTCTTCAGACTGATGTCATGGGGGCGGGACAAAGAAAGGATCTAGGTGGAGACAGGAAGACAGTGGGAGAACTGGGAAGGTGGAGGCGGGGGGGGGGAGAGAGAGACAGAGGAACTATCTAAAGTTGGAGAAGTCAATGTTCATACCGCTGGGCTGCAAGCTGCCCAAGCGAAATATAAATAAGCAAAGTAAATTAGGGATTGGACACGTTAGAGGCAGGAAAAGGGATTGGACACGTTAGAGGCTGGAAACATGTTCCCAATGTTGGGGGAGTCCAGAACCAGGGGCCACAGTTTAAGAATAAGGGGTAGGCCATTTAGAACGGAGATGAGGAAAAACTTTTTCAGTCAGAGAGTTGTAAATCTGTGGAATTCTCTGCCTCAGAAGGCAGTGGAGGCCAATTCTCTGGATGCTTTCAAGAGAGAGCTAGATAGAGCTCTTAAGGATAGCGAGGTCAGGGGGTATGGGGAGAAGGCAGGAACGGGGTACTGATTGAGAATGATCTGCCATGATCACATTCAATGGTGGTGCTGGCTCGAAGGGCCGAATGGCCTACTCCTGCACCTATTGTCTATTGTCTATTGTCTCTAAAGAAGGAAATAGGCCTAATGATGGGTGTGATGGGCCTAAGGACCCAACTTGTGCTGTACAACACTGACTCTAAGCAGAACAAATGTAGGGGCAATGCACAGTGTCCAGTTGTTCACCTTGGCGCAGATGGCTTCAATAATGTTGAAGTGCAAAGATGTTCAGCTCTGCTGCACTTCTGCAGAACAGAAAATGCAAAGGGAATATTTTTGGGTCATCCCACTGCCTTGGGCTTGCATGGCCCTGCTCATGATTATAATCGTCAGGCTGGTATCTTAAAAGCACATTTGCTACCATTTAGTGAGAAAGCTGGCACATTTCTACCTTAGCGGCAGCGATTCCCAAGCATGGTTTCCCAGTTTGCTGGGAAAAGTAAAGCCTAGAACCACCTCTAGGGGTACATAGAATCAAACGACACGGAAACAAGGCCCAACGCATACACGCCGACCAGGATACACAATCTACACGTCCCACTTGCTCGCATTTGGCCTATATATCCCTCTAAACATTTCAATCCATGTGTCTGATCAAGTATCTTTTAAATGTTTTTACACAGAAACATAGAGGCATAGAAAATAGGTGCAAGAGTAGGCCATTTGGCCCTTCGAATCAGCACCGCCATTCAATATGATCATGGCTGATCATCCAAAATCAGTACCCCGTTCCTGCTTTTTCCCCATATCCCTTAATTCAGTTAGCCCTAAGTGCTGTTATAGTGTCTGCCTCAGTTAGTTCCTCTGGCAGCTCATTCCATATACTTACCAGCCTCTGAATGAAAAAGGTGCCCCTCAGAGTCCTATTAAATCTTGCAGTTCTCACCTTAAACTTATGTCCGCTGGTTCTTGATTCTCTTACTCTGGGGAAAACAAGTCCATGCACTCACCCTATCTATTCATGTTATGGTTTTATACACCGCTATAAGATCACCTCTCTGGCTTCTGCGCTCCAAGGAATAGTCTGAGTTTGCCCAACCTCTCCCTATAGCTCAGCCCCTGTTGTCCTGATGAAATCCTTGTAAATCTTCTCTGCACTTTTTCCAGCTTAATGACATCCTTACCATAGCAGGGTGACCAAAATTGAACACAGGACTCCAAATGTGGCCTCACCAACATCTTGTTCAACTGTAACATAAAATCCCAACTTTACCAAAAGGAAAGCAACAGTTCAAAATGTTGGCATTGACAGTCAGGGATGGATAATATGTGCCACGGATGGTCTCCTCAAAGAAAAATGAATTAAAATTGAATAAAGAGATTTAAAAATGAGGTACAGGATGAAAAACTGCAGGACCCAAACCATCCCCTCCCCAGGTACTTTCCCCTGCAACCACAGGAGATGCGACACTTGTCCCTCTACCTCCTCCCTCAACTCCATCCAAGGACCCCGACATTCCTTTCAGGTGAGGCACAGGTTCACTTACACCTCCCCCAAACTCATCTACTGTATCCGCTGTTCTCGTTATGATTCCTATTTATCGGGAAGGCCAAGCACAAACTGGGTGATCGTTTCGCTCAGTCCACCTGGGCCTATGCGATTTCCCAGTTGTTAAACACAAACCCCCTCCCTCCTATTCCCATACTGAACACCACTGTCAGAATGAGACCAAATGCAAATTGGAGGAACGGCACCTCATATTTCGCTTGGGCAGCTTACAACCTAGCGGTATGAATATTGATTACTCTAATTTCAAGTAACCCTTGCTTTCCCTCTCTCTTTGTCCCTCCCCCACCCTAATTCTCCTACTAGTTTCACTGTCCTGCTGAATAATGTTACTGTTTGTATGCCTGGTTGTCACCTTCCCCTCAACCAACAATGAACCGTTGTACATTTCCTTGATTAATGTCTGCTTTGATTTCTCGTTTTCACACCTCACCCTTCCATGTCTCTAGTTTCCGTCATCCCTGACACTCAATCTGAAGAAGGGTCTCGATCTGAAACATCTCCCAATCCTTCTCTCCCGAGATGCTGTCTGTCCCGCTGAGTTACTCCAGCATTTTGTGTCTATCTTTAAAGTAAACCAAAGTCAGGGTGGGAGGAAGTGTGGTCCAGATAACTGTGGGATTGTTTATAGTAGATGTCAGTCGTTAGTCTGTCCCCTATATTGGAGGCTTTGTTTGTTTTAATTCCTTCACAATTGAAAAGTTTTCAAATCTGAAAATACTTTTATCAAACGGTCCAAAGTTTGATTTTTTGCAGCATAAAATATAAAATAGGTACTCAAAAACTAGTACCAAATGAGAGTGCAGTTACTGCAGACATAAAGATGGAATCATATATTTTTATTGGAAATTAAACCTTTTGCTGGTTATTAGCCATTATTATGAAGTATAATAATTTTCACACCAGTTCTAATCTCCATCAAAGTAATTCCATGAATTGGAGTCAAAGGACTGATAGCTTTTTATTTCAGTTGGAGCATGATGGTAGTTCTTAAGAAAATGAAAATTAAAGAATTATTATTTGAAAGAAAATAAATTTCTGTAATTCTGAAGTTGCATGCACGATTCACAATTTATAACACTCCAGCATGAGGTTTCTAGCTGAAAGAAAATGCTTTTTGTTCTGCAAAATGCATCTCATGCTCATTAAGAACATTTTACAGATAATTACTGTCGTACATCACTGTGTTATTTGTTAGGAGAGGTTATGTAAATTGGTAGTGCTTGCAAAATGAGCTTAGCATTTTTAAAAAAACATAATTATTTAGTTCCCATTGATGGTCTACTTGATGAAAAGGATTGGGCACATTGGATCAATTTCATAAATTGCCTTTATCTTCAATATCTTTCTGCATAAATAACAAAAGCGTGCAAATTCAGGACTTGATTCCAGTCAGCATTCATCTCGAGTTGTTGTAAATTAGTCCTGTTTGATTCATTTATAATGGGAGAGTCCAATGTGCATCAATTTAAAAGAGATGAATACTGATTAGAGTCGCGGCAACAGGTTGGGAATAAGGGAATTCAGTGCCATAATGTATGTAGCTGGTGAATTATGCATTCACAGGAAAGCATTACAAATTATAAGTAGGTTTCCCACACCATTTGTTCTAGCATTGTGCCTTGAAGTGTCTGATGTTTACCAATATGTGTCTCCAGTAGAAATAGGTCTGTAGTTTTTTCCAGCCTGTTTTACAGTAAACTTACTGAAACAATCCATCAGGCAACTGGCTTTGGAAACCATTTTACATGCTTTGCTATTGAAACAAAGAGACTTGGCAGATTGAATAAATGGTATGTTTTTTATTCAGCAGTTGAAAACATTTGTTTTAGGTCCACTGACTTAGTTCTTTGTTCCCTGAAGTATTTTATTTCCAGTGGTTTGTATAATTATTTCTGTTTCACATCAGATGATGGATTTGCAGTATTTCTCCATGAAACAAAGGCTTTTGTTTACCCTTTGTTTTTTTTTCTTCTTTTCTTCTGTCATTTTGTTTATGATAAAAGAACGGTCGACCTGCTTGTGATGGAATTGCAATTTTTTGGGGAGATATTGTTGATTGAATAATTTAACACATTGGTGACCTTTCACGAACCAATGTTCAACAATGTTCTTGGCTTCAGTGAGTGATTCAAACTGATTGCAGTGTCGAAGGTTAGTATGAAAGTACCTCATAAATTCCAATTAAGTGCAATATTGGTGCTGTCAGTCACATTTAACTGCCCAAAAATCCAATGACATTGCTCAATTGAAAACTTTATTTAATTGTCCAATCTGAACAATTTGTTGAGTCATTCGAAAAAGCTTTTGTGCACAATGATCATCATAATGGATTCTGATTATTGTAGTTTATTTGCAAACAGAACAAATCTTTCAATAGTTTGGGTCGGCACAGTGGCGCAGCAGTAGAGTTGCTGCCTTACCATGCCAGAGACCCGGGTTTGATCCTGACCACGAGAGCTGTCTGTACGATTTGTACGTTCTCCGCGTGGGTTTTCTCCAGGTGCTCCGGTTTCCTTCCACACTTCAAAGACATACAGCTTTGTGGGTTATTTAGCATCGGTAAAAAAATTGAAAATTGTCCCGAGCAGGAGAGTGTCAGTGTTCGGGGATCGCTGGTTGGCGGACCGAATGGCATGTGTCCGCACTGTATCTCTAAAGTCTAAAGTTCTGTGGTACTTTATTGTCACATGTATCTAGGCACAGCAAAATTCATTATTTTACATACAATCCAGTAAAATAATATCATACATAAGCAATCATAGAGTCATAAGTCATAGACATACAGTGTGAAACAGACCATTCGGCTCAACTTGCCCACACCGACCAACATGCCCCATCTACACTAGTCCTATCTGACTGCACTGGACCCGTATTCCTCGAAACCTATCCTATCCATGTACCTGTCTATGTTTCTTAAATGTTGTGATAGTACCTGCTGCGTGTACCTCATCCGGCAGCTTGTTCCATACACCTACCACCTTTTGTGTTGAAAAGTTGCTACTCAGTTTGCTATTAAATCTTCTCCCCCCCCCCCCAATCTTAAATCATTCATAAGTACAAGTGTGTAACAATAGTAGATTTCTTCGGAGGCTGTACACAATGCCCCGCCATATTGCGAGCGCTATCTTGCACCTTCCAATTCTTGACAAGGTGGAGTTTTATCTTGGCCTTCATGCCCCTGACAGGGACACTGGGGTGGTGATGAAGAAGTCAGCCAGGCCGCGTTCGATCCATGCACTCGTCTGACCTCTGTGGCGCCTCCAGCTGCACCTGGTCCACACGATCCCAGCCCCCCCACACCCCACACCCCCTCCCCGCCACCCCCCTCGACCGCTGTAGGGCTACCATGACCCATTTCCATTAGCTCCTCAAACCGCAAACGTCTTTTCATCTCCTGCGGCCACCGCTCCGTTTCCTTGCACTGAGGTGCTTCCCATAACAAACCTCATAGCTGATCTAGAGTATATCTGAGGGCGCAGGAGTGAGCTCGTAGCCCACTCTGCGGCACTGATCTCCCCCATCTGCCGCCATCTTGGCCATCTTCCACGCCAAGGCAATGCCCATGTCTGCAAGACCTCTAACTAATACTTCAAGCTCTAAACAGTAATGTGGGCCTAACACTCACATGTTTCAACTAGGTTTATCTGCACAACAAAATAATTTTATGAAATGAAATAAGTGGCTTCCTGAGGCATTTAATGAACAAAAAAAAAACACCGTCAATTGTTATGGAAGCACATTTGAAAGTAAACGTTGCGCAACATGGTCCCCCAAGAACAAAATATATTGATTGCCCAGTTAAGATGCTTTGGGTGACATTGGTTGCATTTTGGACTGGACTCCTGGAAACTCCTTGCTTTTCTTGCAGAATGATAAGTCTCGCCCTATAAAAGCACAAACAGTTGAATATCTCATCTGATAAAGGTTCTTCCACCAAATGTCACACACGATTCCAAGATATACGATCTCATAACCCAAGCTGTCTGCTCTAGAGCAGTCAGCTCGTGTTATGAGATCGTATATCTAGGAATCGCTTATGTGGTTTTTCGTGAACTATTCTGAAGTACCTCCACACCTTATTGTAGGCAAAAGTCTATACAGTGTATGCTTGCCTTTACAGCATTAAAATAAGTCATCCAGACTTTTTCAGTTGTGTTGGAGATAAATGCAGCCCACGATTATCTTTGTTGATAGCGTTCTATTATCTAGATGCTTTGTGACTGTCCATTCATCTCAAGTAAATTGCTTTTCCTCGTGTTTGGTGCAGATCAATCCATTTCAACCATCATAATCCATAGGATAATGCCTGGCATTTATTAACATTGAACTGAACTACTTTGAACCCATTCCTCACCCGAATTATGAAATAATTTATTACCACCTCAGGGTATTTAATGATTTTCATAATCATCGTGGTAGCTAATCTTCATGGCACTGCAAGCATATTATTAATATTGTCTGGCACTGATTGAGAGAAGGATATTGGTCTGTGAAAATTATTGCTCCATAATAATTGTTACCTGTGGGGCTGGTGGAGTCTTGACCACTGGGTATTCTGAATGTCAGCAGTCTCAATTTTTAATATTGTTCTGAAATAAATGTGCGAATTGTGTGCTCGGATCTTTCATGAAGCTCAAATGCATGGTGAGGTGGTAAAGTAGCAAATCAGTTCCTCTTACTTTTTGCAGAAACTGCTTGCCAATTAATGGCAAACTTAAGTAATGGAGTAACAGCTCAATTATCTTTACACTGTGAATAGAATTGTTGCGCTTTAACATGAGAGGAATAGATCGGGTAAACACACAGAGTTTCTTGCCCAGAATAGGAGAATCAGGAACCTGAGGACTAAGGTGAAGGGGGAAAGATTTAATAGGAACCTGAGGGGTAACTTTTTCACACATAGGGTGGTGGGTGCATGGAATGAGCTGCTGGAGGATGTAGTTGTGGCAGAACTGGCGCAACGTTTCAGAAACATTTAGACAGGTACACGGATAGGAATAGTATAGCTGGGACATGTAGTTCGGTGTGGGCAAGTTGGGCTGATGAGCCTGTTTCCATACTGTATGACTCTATAATAGGCTGCTATTATTCTGAAACTGTACTTTAAAGTTGCAAAACGATTGATACATTAACTCTTCTTTTGGTTCATACATTGACGGTGAGTAGTAGGAGGTTTGGCAAAAAAGATGTCTGTCAGCCACTGTTCTTGCATTTGCATCAGTGACAAGTCCACAGCTACACACACAAAGCTATTTTATCTGTTTTTGAATCATTTCAGCTTGGTAAATATAAAGTAGGAGAAAATCCAAAACAAAGACAGAAAATGTTGGAACTACTCTGCGAGTCAGGCACCATAAGCAGGGATAGATGCAGAGTTAATGTTTCAGCTTAAGGACCCGTCATAATAACTTGAAAAGTGAAAATACATATCATCTGCATAATTTTAAAAACCCTCGCCTGGGTCCACCTATTACCTGCCATGCTTTTGCCTGCCTCCCACTCTTCCAGCTTTCTTCCCCTCCCTCCCGACACCGAGATGCATCACAGAAAGCCACAGGAGACCCTTTTTCCCTGTGGCTATCAAACTTGACAAAGCCTCCCCCTGATGGCGTGAGGTAGACGGATTCCCCCCACCCCCCCCCCCCCTCCCCAATCTTTGCACATTACCAATCCTGGACTTTCCACTCGTCACTTTAATTTCATGTTTCATGTATCTTGTTGTGTTTTATGACTGTTGGCTGAGCAATTTCTCTCCTGGGATAAAGTTCTATCGTATCGTACAATCAGTTTAACGACGGATCTCGACCCAAGACATCACCTATCCTTGTTCTCCAGAGATGCTGCCTGACTCGCTGAGTTACTCCAGCACTTTATATCCTTTCCAGAGAATGCAAGCATGTTAAGTTGCAAGCATGTTAAGAATGCAAAGATGTCAAGATTACAAGTCTTGCACATTGATTGTTCGAGATGGGAAGTGGAAAGAAACAATGAAAACAGAAAGATACATCCAGGGGTATGGAGAGAAAAAAAAGAGTAGTTAGCTAAAATCGTTAAATTCAATATTAAGCCTTGAGGCCTTCAGTATACCCAAGCCGAAACTCAGGTGCTGTTTCGTGAGCTTGCATGGTGCATGGAGCAATGTAGAAGGCTGAAGAGAGGGTTGCCACACTGAAGTGGGATGGAGCTGAAGTGACACATGATCAGAAGCTCAAGGTTGCTCTTGCAGATTCAACGGAGGTGTTTTGAAAAGCAGCCTCCCAGGCCTATGTATCTCCAACGTGGAGGAGCACCAAATACAATGAACTAAATTGGTGGAAGAGCATGTGAATCACTCCTTCATCTGGATGGTGGAAGAGATAAAAGTGTCGGTGTGGAATCTCCTGCTGTTTCACGGAAAATGCTGTCAGATGGGGAGTGGTGGATGTGGTTGGAAGCGTTGGATTAGGGAGTCACACGGAGTGGTCCCTTTATAATGCTGAAAGGGCTGGGAAAGATGTGTTCGATCCTGGATTCATGTTGTAGGTGACAAAAACTATGGAGAATTATCCAGTAAATAGACAATAGACAATAGACAATAGGTGCAGGAGTAGGCCATTCAGCCCTTCGAGCCAGCACCGCCATTCAATGCGATCATGGCTGATCACTCTCAATCAGTACCCCGTTCCTGCCTTCTCCCCATACCCCCTCACTCCGCTATCCTTAAGAGCTCTATCCAGCTCTCTCTTGAAAATGTGGCAACAAAGAACTGCAGATGCTGGTTTGTACCAAAGATAGACACAAAGTGCTGGAGTAACTCAGCAGGACAGGCAAAAAAGGATGGGTGACGATTAGGGTCGGGACCCCCCAATCTGAAGAAGGGTCCCAACCTGAAATGTTGCACCAGCACTTTGTGTCTTTTTTTAGCAAACCAGCATCAGCAGTTCCTTGTGCCGACATTGTATTTTGCATTATGCTCAGCAAAGACATTGTGGGATGAAGGGCCTCTTCCGGTGCTGTACTGTCATATATACTATTCATAAATATTGGTAGATCTGATGCTTAGCATGATTGCTTAGCGGAATTTCCTTGGATATTTTAAAAATATTATTTTGTTTATGATCTCCTTTTTATTGAGTGATACTGCTGCTCCCTTTAGAAGTGAAACATTACATTGGAGTTTCCATAGTATTCTGGTTAAGTTCCTGGATTAATAGCTAGGATTTTGGACTTTTCCTGCCGAGACTAGAGTCCAAATGCCACCAATACAAATAATTATTTAACTGTAATAAAAAGACAGTAATGGTAATCATGAAACCGCCAGATTGTCATTAAAAGCACATTGGATTAATGAATACCTATTACCTCTGACCTCCTTACCCAGTCTGACCTGTAGGGTCACTAGACTCACCAACGAGCTTGAACTCAAAGCAAAACACAAAGTGCTGGAGGAACTCAGTGGGTCAGGCAGCATCTGTGGAGGGAATAGATGGGCGGGGTGTCGGGTTGGGACTCTTCTTCAAACTGAATCCAAACTACAGTATCTGCTTGGTTTAGGGGTCAGTGCAGGCCATTAATAATCACCGGCATCACCAGTAATTTACACATCTCATAAACCAACAAAGCAGTGACATTTTGTCAAAGCAAAAATGTGCAATTGAATAGTAATTTGACAAAACAAGCACTGTTGTTGAATAAATAAAAGTAAATCTTCTGATAACCACAGAGGACTTTGTGTTTTGGGTATTTTAGATTGATTTTTTTGGGATATGGCATTTCCAGAAAAAAACAACATTTATTCCTCCTTGCTAAACAGCTTAAAGGAGGCGGTGGTGATGAGCATCTGCCTTGAACCAGTGGAGCCGAGTGCTCCCACTGTGCGGGTGGGTAGGGAGGTCCACAATTTTGATCCAACAACAGTGTAGTATTAATAATTTAATTCAATGCCGAGTATTCCTTCCAGATTTATTCTTTTCTTGTTTGAACGTAACAGTAATGAGCAACAGAGTGACGTGCTACAAACCCACCAACTCCCGCAGTTATCTGCAGTGCACTTTCTCCCGCCCTGCCTCTGGCAAAGACGCTATTCCCAATTCACATTTGCTCTGTCCCCATAGCATCTGCTCCCAAGATGCTTTCCATTCAAGGCCATCCCCAATGTCCTCTTTCTTTAGTAAACATGGTTTTCTGCCATTCTATCACAGATGGATCTCTCATCGGCGTCTCCTCTGTGTCCTGTCCTTCTGGTTTTGCTCCCCCTCACCCAGATGTAACAAGGAAGGAGTTCCCCTCATTCTTTCCTTTCACCCCACCAGCCTCTGCATCCAACATGTCATCCTCCGACATTTCAGCCACCTCCAACGTGATTCCATCACCCCGCCACATCTTTCCATCTCCACCCCTTTCTGCCTTCCGCAGAGAGTGCTCCCTCCACAACTCTTTGGTTCACTCATCCCCTCCCACCCAAACCACCCCCTCCCCGGGTATTTTTCCCTTGCAATCGCAGGAGATGCAACACCAGTCCCGATATCTCTTCCCTCGCCTCCATCAATTGACCCCCCGACAGTCCTTCCGGGTGAGACTGAAAATATCTGCCTTTCAAAACTCCCCCTCACAATCGTTCACCTATGACCTGCCATGCTCTGTCCTGACCCTGCACAGACTATGCTTCCCGCCTTCCACACCTGCAATCAACCTGAAGAAGGGTCTTGACCCAAAACATCACCTATCTATGTTCACCAGAGATGCCACCTGACCTATTGAGTTACTCCAACATTTTGCGTCTATTTCAAAATATCTTCAGGGATGTTGAAGCGGATGGCATAGAGTTGTAGATTCATCCAGCATGAAAATAGGCCCTTCCTGCCAATTAAGATGCCCCATCTTTGTAAGTCCCACCTGCCCACATGTAGTCCATATCCCTATAAACCTTAATGTAATAACAATTTGCAACTCTTTATCCTTTTTGGGCTGACACCTGTCTTTTCATCCCTGGTCCTTGTCCAACCATCTGCCTATCAGAAACCCCCCTCGCCTGTATTCACCTATTACTGGCCATGCTCTGTCCTGCCCCTCCTCTTTTCCAGCTTTATTTCCCTCTCCCCTGCAATCAGTCTTGAGAAGAGATCCGACCTTAAACGTCACTTATCCATGTTGTCCAGGGACGCTGCCTGACCCGCTTAGTTACTCCAGTATTTTTGCCTTACCTTGGAAAACCAGCATCTGCATTTTTTTTGTTTCTGCAGAGTTATTTGCTGGGCCACTTGAGAAAGCATTTAAGATTCAACCACAGTGGCTAGGTTTGGACTCACTTTTAGGCCATGGTAAGAAAGGCAAGTAACTGCTGTACGCTACAGTTTAATGGAGTTCAATGCAGATAAGTGAGAGGAGTTGCATTTGGGAAATCAAACCAGGGCAGGATCTTGACTGTGAATGTTAGGGCCTTGGAGAGTGTGGTGCAGCAGAAGGATCTAGGAGTGCAGGTGCATAGTTCCTTGAAAGTGGCATTGACATTGGTACATTGACCTTCATCAGTCAAGCTATTTAGTACAGAAATTCAAGTTACATTACAGTTGTACAACACATTGGTAAGGCCGCATTTGGAGTTCAGTTTTGGTCACTGTGCTATAGGAAGGATGTCATTAAACTGGAAAGAATGTAGAGAAGATCTATGAGGATGTTGCCATGATTCATGGGGCTTGAGCTTTAGTGAAAAGTTAGACAGACTAGGACTTTATTCCTTGGAACACAGGAGGCTGAAGGGTAATCTCAGAGGTGTAAACATTATAAGGGGACTAGACTGGGTGAATGCACAGAATCCTTTAGCTAGGGAAGGGGGATTCAAGAACCAGAGGTTTAAAGTGAGAGAGGCAAGATTTAATAGGAACCTGAGGGACTCCATTTTCACTCGGGGGTGGTGACTATATGGAATGAGCTTCCAGAGGGCGTTCTTCTGCAGGTACCATAATAACATTTAAAAGACCCTTGTGCAGACACATGGGATAGGAATGACTTAGAAATAATATGGAACAAACACGAACAAATGGGACAAGCTTAGATGTGGCATTTTGGTCGGCATAGATGCATGAGCCTTTTTCCATACTGTATGACTGCATGACTCTGGTTCCCTAATTTTGCATACAGATTTTCTTATGTCCAACAGCTTATGTCCTCCAAGGATTAGTACATTTTCCAAATCATCAATGTTCAAATGACATATTTTTCAAATATGCTGGATATTTTATATTGTCAATAAATGCTGCCACAAAAAGGCACCTGGAAATTAATGACGGGATCGTATTGTGTTAATGTTGAATGGGGTCATGAGAAATTCCTGTCAGTATATTTTACTGGAGGCATTAAGGCGATACATAAAACATTCATTCTCTGGCTTTCAGCAGCATGGACTCAACGCCAAAATATTTGGTGAAGAATGGGGAAAAAATGGAATGCATCCATTCTATTATTGAGCTGGGAAAGAATGACAAAGCATCATTGTTTACTTTTAGACGGTCTGTTGGAATCATGACAAAGTGAGGAACAGTTATGTTTACCAAGATAAGGCAGTTACTAAGGCAACAGGATCATTTCAGAGATCCACTGTTTGCCGAAATCCACTGTCAAGATCGAACAAAAGGAAGAGCCGAAAATTGGAAGTGACGTGTCTTACAATACTTTTGATTTCAATGGGGTAACTGGTCCAGTTTCTAAAGCTGTTCCATAAAATTAATGAGACATTGCTTTGCTAAAATCATAGCCTGGGAAACAGTTGCAGAACTGAGTAGTTTTGTTCATTCAGGCAATTATATTTGGAGGAAAACATTATGCATTTTGTATGCATTGTGCAAAGACCTGCTAGTCAAGTGTTTTCATTTGCAATGTGCACATATAAAAGTCCAATAAAATATATCAGACAAATAATAAAATATTTTGGATATTGTATTAATGTGTTGTTTTTGATATTAGTTTCAATTTGATTAATTAGAATGTATTCCTTACATTCACCATTTTGAGTCACTTACGTAGGCATTATTTTAATATTTCTGCTTAAGAATAGCGAATGGACACTGTATAATTTTCATGCTTGTGGCCCATGTGTATAATGTGTACTGGAATAAACCACATACTTTGTGTTTGCCATTTTTGGTTTTGAATTACGTTAATAAGTTACAACCAAAATTGGAAAGCAGATTTATGCCAATGTGGAAATGTCTTTCCACGCATATATCTGCATTATGAATTGTTTTTTCGTGGGATTTCTTAACAGTGTAGTGGAACCAAAAAAGCACCATAGTACTCAAATTAGTGACTCATATCTATTGGACCTAATATGAGCACCTTTCTGAAATGGACTCGGGAAAACAATCTTTGATGTGTTTTCTATTGTGAGGAAGAATATTTTCACAAGGATACTGTGAATGGGTCTGTTGAAGTGACAGTAACCACCATGTTTTTAGTTTTCTTGGTATTAATGACAATGCTGTTCACTAGCTTAAACGTTTCCAGGCATGGGTAGTGAGATTGTAAATTGTCCCTAGTGTGTAGGATTGTGCTAGTGTACGTGGGTGATTGGTGATCAGTGCCGATTCAGTGGGTCGAAGGAACAGTTTCCATGCTGCATCTCTAATGTTCTGCCCTATGCTAAAAAGCCTGGAAACTGAGTCAGAAATCAAAAGATTTCTCTGATGAGCAATATGGCGTTTTACGGTGATTTTTATGGAGGAGAATATTCCTGTGCACATCTTTTCTGGTTAACTGTGCATGGTTAATAGCACCCATTTATAGAGCAGGACCAACAGCTTTGGAATCGGTCATATTGATTTGTTATGAGCATCCGTATAAACAAACATGTTTTCCATAAACCAATGACGATTCTGGTTTCAAATTAAATGGTACAGTTAAATAGTTAACTGCATCATACATCAAGTAGGTAAAGATATTGCATTGGTGGTATAATTGACAGAGATTGAATTGTAATTCTGTTAATAGAGCAATTTGTAGAAACGGAATTAACTTAATAATATTAGTCAGACATGGGTCAGTGTACCTTGATGAGTACTACTCTGTGTCATGAGAGATAAAAGAGGCACCAGAACAATTCTGGGAATAAGCAGAAATAGTAAGATAAATTCAAGTCTTCAGCTGCCATACCCTTGTTCAAGAAAGGATAAATTGGACGTAGGATAGATTATTTAACATAAATTGTAAGTAAACTATTTGAATGAATAATTATAGATAATTTTTAAAGATGTTTAGGGTAAAAAATAATTCTCATTGGATTTCTAAGTACTTCATCTGATGGACATTATATTTCAAGTACTAATTGATAACTTGCTGCATAATTAAACCTTTATCTATATTAGATTTTAAAAATTCCAGCACAATTCCACTATCCGGCTAATTTGTGCTCTTAATTGTGAAGTAGTAGAGATATGTAAGTTTTTTATTACTGACTAATTAACATTTTCGAGAATTTGAGTAGACTCCATTTTATACAGGAAATGAATTATCTGATTTCAACAGGTTAGAAAATGTAGAGATAACCCCAAAGCCTCACTTGGAAAAATAGTTTATTTGATCATGAACAATAAATATGAACAATAATGAATGGAAATGAATAGTGTAGAATGTACATTGTCATAAATATTCTTAACGTTTGCTGTAATGGCTTTCAAGATAATCTCAGGAACAGTTGAAGGGTCCCGATGCAAAATGTCACCCACCCTTTTTCTGCAGAGATGCTGCCTGACCCGCTCAGTTGCTCCAGCACTTTGTGTCTATCTTCAGAACAATCCCATTTGTTTGCTGGATGCTCTGCGATACTTGATGGTGGTGACCTGTTGGAATGTATCAACTCTTTATCAGTTGGTCTGACTTTGAATATACACACTTTGGTATTAATAACAGTTTTAATTTAATCACGACTGAAAGATGATGCATTTTTTGAATGAAGCTTCCCCACTGGCCAAAAGTAGCTGAATTTCTCAAATGATAATTAAAAGTTAAGAGAAGCACTAACTGATAGAAAAATTAAAAATGAATAAAAATAAAAAATCGAAACCCTTAATTACATACTCGGATAAAACGAATGAATGACAACATACTGGTTGAAAATGAATTTGGTCGGAATTTTTAATGTTTTTTTATTGTTAGCTCCTTCTATCAAGCAGGTCACATTTCTCAGTCTTAACCTCTTATATCATTTCCGTGAATGGTATGAGATTTTATTTGTCTTTTAACCATAAAGGGCCGCACAATGGCTCAGCGGTAGAGTTGCTGCCTCACATCGCCGGAGACCCGCATTCTATCCTGACAAAATATGTGCTGTCTGTACGGAGTTTGTACTTTCTCCCAGTGACCGCGTGGGTTTTCTCCAGGATCTCCAGTTTCCTCCCAAATACATGCAGGTTTGTAGGTTAATTGGCTTCTATAAATCGTCCCTTCTGTGAAAGATAGAGCTAGTGTATGGGTGATTGTTGGTCGGCACAGACTCAGTGGGCTGAAGGGTCTGTTTCCACATTGTATCTCAAAACGAAACATATCAAATGCTCATACTTGACTATATTGAAACAGATGAATTTTCAATTTATTTTGAATACCTTTAGTATTCTGCTTATTGCAATGGCATGAAATTCTAATGTGCTCCATTTTCACATAGTTGTTTACCAAGCTGGGCTAATAGCAATTAATGTCAAAACTATTTTAAAGCCACTATTAAAAATGGGCTAAAGATGGTGAAAGTAAAAAAAATAAATCAATCAGCGCATGAGTCAAATTATTGGGTATGAAATAAGTGATTGAACTAAATTGAAAGAAAATTATTTACAATTTGGATACTTTCCGTCAACATAAATAATAAGTTGTGCATGCTTAGTTGATGGGTTAAGGCGTAATCTCTCTTGTTATGATTGGTTTTTTTTTGCTGAGCTATTTATCACTACTTTCTAACTGCTGCCTGACCCACTGAGTTACTCCAGCACTTTGTGTCATAGAAACATAGAAAATAGGTGCAGGAAAAGGCCATCCGGCCCTTCGAGCCAGCACAGGCATTCAATATGATCATGGTTGATCATCCAAAATCAGTACCCCGTTCCTGCTTTCTCCCAATATCCCTTGATACCGTTGGCCCTAAGAGCTATCTTACCCGAGTGTCTATCTCTGGTATAAACCAGCATGTACAGTTCTTTGTTTCTATTATTTCTGGACTTGAGTGAATCATGGGTTCAATGGAATATGTGAGAATGCGGATAGATGGAGATGGAAATCAGTAGGAGAAATTAACAATTCATTTTGATGTATGAAGTACAAATGCTGATCAACTATCAATGCAGTAAACACTAGACTCAGCGGGTTAGGCAGCCTCAGTGTAATTAGAAACAGTTAATGTTTCATCTCCAGGATCTTTCATCATAACATCAGTCCTAGTCCTTATGTGGAGCTCGGAGAAGCAGTAAGCAGAAGCGGAGAGAAGAGACCATTGGCTTGAAAGTCCGTGACAAAGAAGGTGAGTCACAGGGAAAGACAGTTTAAAAAGACGCCAAGACCCAGTCCTATTCCTAGTCCTTATGTGGAGTTCGGAGAAGCAGTAAGGAGAAGCTGAGAGAAGAGACCATTGGCTTGAAAGTCTGTGACAAAGCAGGTTAGTCACAGGGAAAGACAGTTTAAAAAGACGCCAAGACCCAGGTTCAGGTAATTTACTAATCAATTTACTAATCAGCCCTAAAGTAGTTGATTAGGTAACAGATAAAGAAATGCAACTCTAGCGGAGCGGCCTTGTTGGCAGTGGCCTTGTTGAGGTGAAGTGCCTTGGGAGGTAAAGTGTGAGTCTTTGGTTCAAGAGTCTTCGGCGAGGAAGCTACACTTGGTTGAAATTTTATTTTTGTCACTGAAGAAATGGCAGGCAAGTTGGTGCAGTGTGTTTCCTGCAGGATTTGGGAAGTCAGGGACACTGATGGAGCTTCTGAGGATTACGACAAGAAGTCAACCTCTGGTTACTAATAACCATCGTTAACGAACGGCCGTTAGTAACTTGTGTTACTGTTGACTTGGTGGGCAAACTAGTATCCATTTAGTATGATCTACATTGCGATTTCAGGACACTGCTATTAAATATTAATGGATTCACAAGTTCCTTTCACTTGTGTTTTTCGATGATCTGCAAAAGCATTTTCCAGTATGTGGTTTGGTCTCTTCGTCTGTTCATGGGAGATTATTGCTTCAATGGATGATTGTGTGTATCCAATGCAAAAAAACCTGGACTTCAATCGAAGGAAAATCTTTTTTGTCCCTGATGTAGCTGTCCATTATCTTAAGATGTGAAGCCCAGGAATTTGAGATTTTCTTTTTGAAAGCAAAAAGGAATGCACTTCTATTTTACAAGGTTCACAGTGATTTTTTGTCATGGCATCTCCATTTGCATTAGCAAACTACACCCCCTGCTGCCATTTTGAGCAGGCATTACATTTAAATTACCAGTGTTCCTGCAAGAGATGTGTGGGAGCATATTGATCAGACCACTCAACGCCACAGTTTTAAAATGTTTAATTCTCATTCAAGTTTTCCCAAATGTTCCTGTTCCTTTGCTAGTTGGCCAGCCCCATTGACCTCTTGGCCTTTTTTTAATATCTGCCAGCTAATTTCACCTGTCAAGAGTGTTTTATTGTCATATGTCCCAGACAGGACAATGAACAATGGATCCTGACATGAAACGTCACCTATCCATGTCCTCCAGAGATGCTGCCTGACCCATTGAGTTACTCCAGCACTTTGTGTTCAGTTCAGTTCAGTTTGTTTATTGTCACGTGGTACAGTGAAAAGTTTTTTGTTGCGTGCTAACTAATCAGCAGAAAGACAATACTTTATTACAATCAATCCATTTACACTGTATAGATACATGATAAGGGAATAATGTTTAGTGCGAGGTAAAGCCAGCAAAGTCCTGTCAAGGATAGTCCGAGGGTCACCAAAGAGGAATATAACAGTTCAGCACTGTTCTCTGGTTGTGGTAGGATGATTCAGTTGCCTGATACCAGCTGGGTGGAACTGTTCATCACCCCAGGACAGTGCAGGCTTGGAATGGGTGTTTGCAGTTGCACATAATTGCCCACATTTGCATTGAAGAATAGAGTCCTTTTTATGACAATTTCCATGGCACTAATCATTATGTTTCAAGGGACGTTTGCAATACTTTGCTGAACATTGCAGCATGCTCAGAAAACCTATGGAGATTTTTGTTGTTGCCAAAGTTTTGGTCATACTACTTGAATAGTTTTGGTCATACTACTTCAAGGTGTATAGAGAAATGCAGTTGCAGCAACATAACTGATAATTCTGAAGAAGGGTCCCGACCCGAGACATCACCCATCTATGATACATGATAAAGGGAATAACGTTTAGTGCAAGATAAGTCCAGTAAAGTCCAATTAAAACTAATCTAAGAGTCTCCAGTGAGGTAGATAGTAGCTCAGGACTGTTCTCTAGTTGTTGATAGGAGATTCAATTGCTTGATAACAGCTGGGAATGAACTGTCCCTGAATTTGGAAGTGTGTGTTTTCACACTTCTGTACCTCTTGCCTGATGGGAGAGGGGAGAATAGGAGAACGGGAAGTGAGACTCATCCTTGATTATGCTGGAGGCCTTGCCGAGGCAGAGGGAAATGTAAATGGAGTCAATGGAAGGGAGGTTGGTTTGTGTGATGGTCTGCACTGTGGCCACAATCTGCCAGCCAGCATCTGCTGTTCTTTGTTTCTGTAATTGGTATATAGACACAAAATACCAGTTTCAATACTGTGGAACTGCACTCCAAGATCCATGCCTGCAGCTCAATTGAGTCAGCTATGTTTGGATGTAGATAAAAAAAGAACTGCAACTAGTCCAAAGAAGGGTCCTGACCCGAAACATCACCTATCCTTCTCCTCCGGAGATGCTGCCTGACCCGCTGAGCTACTCCAGCACTTTGTGTCTGTTCACTGAGATACATTTCACCTCAGAGTCAGTTATTCGTGGCTTCGAACCCCACCCAGATACAGTAAATAAAAGGGAGTGATACTTTGGTGCAGCAGTGAGAAGCTGCAGCAATACAGCAAGTATTTAATTTCTAATCCTCATTGCCAGTGTTTTTGCCACGGGAGTTGAAGGCAGCCGGTGCTCACTAGAGGCCTTGTGAGAGCCTCGTGCTTGCCGACCTCCGATTCTAATCCTAAGAGAGCCCAGCAGCAGTGCTGCTGTTATTCTGGGAGATGGCGTGGCTTTGCATCAGTGTTACTGTCGTCGGCCTGTGGGTAAATATTCCCCTTGCTCTGAGCTGAGCCCAGAGGCTGATTATGTCCAACATGAGAATCCACGAGAAACTGTTGTAGAGAATCTCGATAAGAGAGCTTAACTCCAGCTTTAACGGCGGCGATTGACTCTGCCTCTCAATAACATGCAGGAGTTGCTGCTGTGAACCACATTATTGATGTTGCATGGAAACTCCTTGATAAGAAGATCGATGTTGCAATGTCCTAAGTAATCGTATTTATTTTAAAAAGCTGGGCACGCAAAAGACTACCTCCCTGCTGTAATGAGACGAGCTTGCTCTTGTGGGAGCCGCTTTTTGTATTGTCTTTTGACCCATGTTTGTTGCTGCTCATGGGTTTACACAATCGACCAGTGCAACCCCCATCTGGCTCACTATCTGCAGCAGTGTTGATCTTGGCTTCTGCGCTGCTGTTTTGAAGAGTAAATGTGGAATGGAAACAAACCTTTTCAAAGATTTGCCATTGTTCTAAACACCCACATAGTCAGAAGGACATGGAAGAGGACGTCACAGCGGTAGAGCTGCTGCCTTACAGTGCCAGAGACCCGGGTTCGCTCCTAACTCTGGGTGCTGTCTGCATTGAGTTTTTATGATCTGTGGGTGATCTGGTTTCCCCCCTGAGCTGACCGTGAGGAGGAGAAACTCCACAAAGACAGCACCCATAATCAGGAACAATCCTGGGTTTCTGGCGGTGTAAGGCAGAAACTGTACCACTGCGCCATCGTGCTGCCACTGCCCGAAGCAATGCACTCTCAGTGAGTCTTAGATTGCTGTGGAAATTTTGAAGCTGCTGTCAGGTCTGTTACACACAACAGCAGTCTAATGAACTGGTAACATATTGGATCAAGCCTCATCTTCAGATTGTCAGAGAGAGGAGGAGACCATCTTCAAAGTGGGCAGAATTTGAGGAGACTTTGCAATGGAGCCATTAAATGGGTACACATTAAACTGCAGATGCTGGAGTCTTGAGCAATACACAAAGTGCTGGAGGAACTCAGCAGGTCAGACAGTCCTCTCCGGATGCTGCCTGACCTGTTCCTCCAGTACTTTGCATGTTGCTCCATTAAAACTCTGACAGGTTTGTCAGCATTTCCTCCACAAAATGCAGAACATGGTTTTTACAGTGGTTTAGAAGACCAGATAATGAGAGCAAGTTGCATAATCCTGTCGAGAATGGAAAGTTAATAATGACTTACTGGAGGTGTTTAAAATAGCCATTAGGATTGATTTGGTGTAAAAAAAACACTTCTTTGTTAAGGGAGATCACGGATAATATAGTTTAATCTAGAAAGGAGATCCAGCAGTTTTCTAATTTGAGGAAGCACTCTGAAGTGGGAGAAATCATGGGACCATTTAAAGCTGTTTATTAGCAGAATAATGTTTAATGAGAAAAGGGCAGGTCAATGGAATTGAGGTGTTGATGAACCATGACCCAATTGAATGGTGGGACGGTGCTTACTCCTTGATTTAAACCAGTGATGTATTCCTCTTATGGTTCTTCTAAAGGTTAAAACCTCTGAACACGTCCATTCCAATAACGACTTCATGACACCAGCTTTCGAAGTAGAATTTTTATGACTGACTCTGGACAAGTTTAGTGGTGCAGCATGGAAGATAGGCACAAAATGCTGGAGCAAATCAGCGCGACAGGCAGCATCTCAGGATAGAAGGAATGGGTGACATTTCGTGTCGAGACCCTTCTTCGGACTTAAAAATAAAAATATGCCAGGGCAGTTCTGTTTATGGATTTTGGGGAGAAGATAAAACCGAGCCGTGCGGGGCTGGGTAACGATAAAGTTGGAGACTGTGGAGGGCAGACAGCTAGAAGTGATAAAATCAGAAATGGTCTGTGGGATTACAGCCTGGATTATGCGAGCATATTGTATTTCCTTGATGAAGAAACAAGGAACTGTAGTTGTTTAGATTTTTTAAGATTTAGAGGTACAGCGCGGAAACAAGGCCTTCGGCCCACCGAGTCCGCGCCGCCCAGTGATCCCCGCACACTAACACTACCCAATACACACTAGGGACAATTTTTTTACACATTTTACCCAGTCAATTAACCTACAAACCTGTACGTCTTTGGAGTGTGGGAGGAAACCGAAGATCTCGGAGAAAACCCATGCAAGTCACGGGGAGAACGTACAAACTCCGTACAGACGGCGCCCGTAGTCAGGATCGAACCTGAGTCTCAGGCGCTGCATTCGCTGTAAGGCAGCAACTCTACCGCTGTGCCACCGTGCCGCCAACATTAATGTTGGTTAATACACAAAAGGAAGCAAAGTGCTGGAGTAACTCAGCAGGTCACGCAGCATCTCTGGAGATCATGGGTTGTTGGCGTTTCAGGTCGGAAACATCAATGGTGCCTGAACTGCTAAATTACTCCAGCACTTTGTGTCCTTTTGTGCATTTCCTTGATTAAGGAAGGTTAACGATGATCGATGATCTCCAAGCATGAAAACTGAACAGTGCTATTTTATGTTCTTGGTTGTGAACGTTATCCTCATCGACAATTACCTAAAACTCCCAAACAATCTCAGAAAAATCTGGGTATGGTAGTCATTCTAAATATGTAATTTGGAATCTCCTGTTGAGTTCAATGTCATAACGTTAAGCGTAAGGTCACAATCATTGAAAATTGTGTGCTACTCTTAACACATCAGGAGAAGGCATTTACAAATATATTTTGCGATAATACATAGTGACTCAGCTTTGGATGAGATATTAGTTTCTGAAACAATCCTGGTGCTCCAGGGCTTCATGGCTATCTCAGTTGACATTGTTGATTTTTAAAAAGTAGTCATTGTTTGGCAGCTGTTGCAATTGATGTAGACAACAACAGTGGGGAAAAGCTTGTTGAATTAGATGGTCAAAGCCCATCCATTGAATCGAGTAGCAGAGATAGTCCTCCATTTTTAGAATGAAATCAAACGCAAATTGGAAGAACAGCATCTCATATTTTGCTTGGGCAGCTTACTCAGTGGTATGAATATTGATTCCTCTCACTTCAGGTAGCCCTGGCATTCCCTCTCTCTCTATCCCTCCCCCACCAAAGTTGCACTAGCTTCTCGTTTTCACAAAAAAAAACAGCTAATAATGGCCTGTTTCCTTTATCATTGTTACTTTTCGACATATCTTTTATTCATTGTTCTTTATCTCTCCACATCATCGTCTATATCTCTCATTTCCCTTATCCCTAACCAGTTTGAAGAAGGGTCTCGACCTGAAATGTCACCCATTCCTTTGCTCCAGAGATGCTGCCTGTTACTCCAGCTTTTTGTGTCTATCTTCCATTGAATCGAGTAACTCTTCGGGGAGGAAACCCAAGCACTGTTGCCTAGTTCAGTTTAGAGATACAGTTCGGCTTACCGAGTCTGCACCAACCAGCGATCCCCGCACATTACACGATCCTACATGTCCTAGGGACAATTTACATTTATACAAAGCCTTACAAATCTTACAAATACTTACAAATTTATACCAAGCCTTACAAATCTTACAAATACTTACAAATCTGTACGTCTTTGGAGTGTGGGAGGAAACAGATCTCAGGAAAAACCCATGCAAGTCACAGGGTGAACGTACAAACCCATACAGATAACACTAATAGTCAGGACCGAACCTGGGTGTCTGGCGCTGTGAGGCAGTAACTTTAATGCTGTGCCACCGTGCCACCCAGTTCTTCAGTTTGCATGGCTTCGCTCCCTTTCTTGGCAAGCGGAATAGGCAGTGAAACTGCATTTGTGATTGATAAAACCTTAACCACTTCTGTGCACCTTGGCAACAACAATCAAATGCTTCATCTTGTGCTGGAGACTGCACTAGAATTGTGGCTACTGGACAGCGGAAGTTGCCATCACAATTAATTGATGTAAATTCTGTCATTCTCACCTCATTTTGCAGTGTGATCACGTTGGTTGGCACAGCTAATAGTCTTGCTTCCTCTTGGGCCTTGAACATTTAGAGAAACTACTCTTCTGGGTTAATTCTTTGAGTAAATTGAGTCAATCATAAAGACATTTCCAAAGCCATCAAGTAACCCAGCGAGCAAACTTTGCAGGAAATGATTGAGTAGATGCTCAACAGGATTCAACGATTCAACGACCAGAGCACGTTATAATCTAGATAGCACTTGGAAACTCAGACCAAGCATTGGGTTTGTGTAAGAGAGCAGTGCAGATGCTGGTTTACATCAAAGATCGAAGATCTTCATAAGAAGGGTCTCGACCCGAAACGTCATCCATTCCTTCTGTCTAGAGATGCTGCCTGTCCTGCTGAGTTTCTCCAGCATTTTGTGTCTATCTTCCAACTATTGGGTTTAGCAGATTATAACTCATTTTGTCATGTCATTTTCTAGAAGAATCGCTTTAATGGGGAAATTTCTGCTCAGTGGTGACTGCAAATGTGAACTCAATTATTGGTGTCTCTCAGGACATCAAGCGGAAACCAGAATCCTGGAATAACACTTCAAAAACAAATTTCTCTCAACAATTTTTTGGTTTGTTCAACGGTTTAACAGATAACCCGAAGATTCAATTATGAAGATAAATTATTTTGACTTTTTCTTGTAAATGTGCTGCATTTAGATTTACTGCGGTGCGTTTCAGCTGCCTTTACAGTGGAGACCTTTACAACATCTCCCGACTCAGTCATTCACAGATCAAAATTATTGGAGCAATTCAATTGCCAAACTCTATATTGTAAAGGTTTCATTTCTGTTTCTGTCTTTAAGGTAGTTTTGCATTCAACGGACATGCAAGAACCATCGGAGTGATATATTAAAATAATTCCAAAACAAATCATCTTTTCACTCTTGGGAAACACATGAAGGAAATGGTTTCTTGACTTAATGTTTTCCACTGGGAAACAAATGAGCAATTTTCACTTTCCTCCGTTTGGCAGTACACCCAAAGCTGTAATTTATTTAAGGCAGAACATTGAATTTCACAACTGGGTTCTGGGAACAAAGGAGTTGAGCGAAGAGGGCCGCTGTCAAGGGAAACACTTCTAAAACAGGAAAGTCAACGTACAAGTTGAGATTGTTGAAGAATAATAAAACACTGATGAGCTCAGAAATTTCAATTAAAAAATGTCTGTCATGAAATTCTACAAGAAAGTGCATTATAATGCAGGAACAGTCCAATAGGTCTACACTGGTATTCAGTCTCCAAAGATGTTGCCTCTTTTCAGCATCACCCCCTATTCCTCAAGCTTCCTTTAAATGTGTCTATGTCCTTCTCATTCACTATTCCATATGATAGTATTTCTCATTCTAACTATTTCTCATGATAAAGGCATTTCACCCAAACTCGTGCAAAGTACTTTATGTTTATGGCCTCTAGTTGTGGTCTCCCTAACATGGAAACATCTCTATCCTCCTCCCCCTGTGAGCCTCTTGAAGCTCCCGTTGTGGTGATGGCCCAAACTACCTATTGCTTCTCACAGCTCAGCAATGCCTGCAACGGTGTTGCTCTTGGGCCATGTGGTCCCAAGCTTGCAAGTTACAATGAATGTGCATTAATGATGTTACCAAGTTGTGTATTTAAATTACAGTCATTGGCTCCCTTTTCAGAATTAATCAATGTGGGGGGGGAATGATGTCAGGTTCTTCTCTGTAGCGCATGCAGTGACCTGTTTTGAGCAATTGAACCCAGACCGTCATTATTGCTGGAACTATCACGAGAGAGGAAATTTGTAGCGGTTTGGGAAGAAGGCTTGTCACTGCTCTCTCAGTACAACTGGTAACAAAGGGCGGCAGGGTGGCCGAGCGGTAGAGCTACCGCCTTACAGTGCCAAAGACCCGGGTTCGATCATGACTATGAGTGCTTGTCTGTACGGAATTTGTATGTTCTCCCTGAGACCTGCGTGATTTTTCTCTGAGATCTTCGGTTTCCTCCCACACTCCAAAGACGTACAGGTTTGTAGGCTAATTGGCTCGGTGTAAATGTAAAATTCTCCCTATTGTGTGTCGGGTAGTGTTAATGTGCGGGGGTCACTGGTCAGTCCGGACTCAGTGGGCCAAAGGGCCTGTTTCCGTGCTATATTTCTGGACTAAACTAAACTAAAACTAAAATTCCAAGGCAGGATGGTATGTGACTTAGAGGCCAACATGTGATGTTGATGTTGATGTTGAGTAAGGCACAGCAAGATTTACTATTTGGAGGAAAGACTGGATGCAACTTTGTCACCACATTGATATCCATGGTTTCCCTGTTAATTTAAGCAGAGTATTGGAAATCAGGAATAATGATTTTCCTTATGGATTTTCAGTTTCTCCTTGATTCCTTTGATATATCAAGGAAAATTATAAAACATAATGATTTCAGGAATGAATACAGAGCTTGTCAACAAACCCTTTTAAAATTGTGGATGTTCCCATTTCCCCACCTTCCATTCCCCAACTCAATTACACTGCAATGAATATATGTGTATTCTATTTTAGCAGCACTCTTTTTTTCAGTCAAGTCAATTAAGTGAAATTTGCAGATAGACACAGAATGCTGGAGTGACTTAACGGGTCGGGCAGCATCTCCGGAGAAAAGGAATAGGTGATGTTTCGGGTCGAGACCAGACATTTAAGATTTGAGTTCTTCAGAAATTTGAGATTGTTTTCAAATATATTTATTTTGTCCAACTGTTCTTGGAGGGTTTATTGCCATGACATTTCAAATGGTAGATGCTTAGTAATCTTTTACACTATTTCCTTAGAGCTTAGAGATTGAACAGAGATACAGCGTGGAAACAGGCCGTTCGGCCCACCGAGTCCACGCCGCTGATCGATCAGCCAGATACTGGTTCTATGTCTTACATACTAGGGACAATTCACAGAAGCAAATGACCCAACAAACATGCACATCTTTTCAATGAGGGAGGAAACCAGAGCACCTGGAGAAAACCCATGCGGTCACAAGAAGAACATACAAACTCCGCACAGATAGCACCCATGGTCAGGATTGAGCCCACGTCCCTGGTGCTGTAAGCAGCAACTCTACCATGGTGCCACCCTGTGCAAGGTGCCCATTGGCACGGGCAATGTAAGGGAAGGAAATATGTTTGGGATCTTGATGCAACTTGAACCATTGGCCATCCCTCTGCCTCCACAGGTGCTGCTTGATCTGCTGAATTCCTCCAGTAGTTTGTATTTTGTAAAAGAAACATGTTTGTTAGAATTAATGCTTGACAAGCTCCAAATTACTGTTGAGTCTTGTGTTGAGGACCGACGGGCAACGTTATCCCAAAATAATCTCAAACCATCAAGCCTCATGGTCTTGATCTTGATGGCTGCATTATATTATGCTGTGATCACAAGTAAATCCAAGGAACTTGATATGCAGTATATGATGATTTTCTTCATATCTGGTGAAAGAATGAACACGGCTCAGATCTCATTATTCATGAGTTAAAGCTGTCTGAATGCCTGTCAGTGTGGGGCTGACACAAATACATATCTCATTGTTAAAATCTTTCATTTGCACGATCTCCTTACTCACAAAACTTAACCGTCCTGTTATATCGCATTTTGATCATATTCTTGGTTAGATTGTTCTGTTGTAATTTCCCTTGTCCACATTTATACTAGAAACTGCTAGGTGACATACTTCCCCGATTCTGTGCCTTTCATCTTTGAGTCTAATACACCAAACTCTATCGTTAAAACTACTAACTCTATCATTCATCGACTCTCCTCCTCCACTTTGTTGTTCAAGTTACTACTTAGCTATGGGAATCAAAGTATTGTATGATGTCAAAGATCTATGTGTGAGCTTAATACAGGCGTCATTCCATTTGAGAGTAACTTCTGGCTCTTCCACCAAATCCATGGCAGCTGATAAATTCGGGTCTTGTCTGAATGTCAAGCGGGTGCTTCAGAAGATATAAGAAGATAACTGCAGATGCTGGTACGAATCGAAGGTATTTATTCACAAAATGCTGGAGTAACTCAGCAGGTCAGGCAACATCTCGGGAGAGAAGGAATGGGTGACGTTTCGGGTCGAGACCCTTCTTCACTGATGTGGGGTTTAGGGTAGAATAATCAGTGGGCTAATAATTGGTTGTTGATTCCCACTTAACATTCACTTAAACTGCAACCTCCCATTCTCTGGGCTGAAGGTGTTTCTCGCCTTGATTTTCTCCACATTGTATTTTACACACATAATTAGCAATCTATGATTTTTTGGGCTTTGAAGTTGACAGAAATATGTGACGTTTAGGCTATGTATGATTAGCCCTCTTAGCAAGAAAATGTATTTGTATTGGTTTATTTTTGTCGCATGTGCCAAGATGCAGTGACAAGTTTTGTTCGTGTGGTATCTAGTCAAATCATACTCTACATGAGTAGAATAAAGCAGATACGAGAGCAATTGTAAAATACATAAGTGCAGCAGGTAGTGCAAAAAGGAAAAATACCAGAATGCAGAAAATAGTGTGATAGCGATACAACATTATTGCGAGGTAATTGGTGCAGGATTAATTTATTGCACTATTTTGGCCATAACTTCAATGTGGTTGATGCAGGATTAATTTGTTGTTGATATTTACTCTGAGGAACTTGAAACTCTTAACCACATCCACCGTTGCAAATAATTGTTTCAATTAGAATTTCAAATTTTTGACTTGTAAAGCAGCAATCTGATATCCAACTTTCTCCTGCCATTTCCACTTGAATTTAAGACTGATTAATGTTCAAGGAATCTGCAGGAGGCCAAATTAGTAGCTATTTGGAGCAAATGTAACGAAAAGAATGTTCAGATGCTGGTTTAATCCAAAGATAAACACAAAATGCTGGAGTAACTCGACAGGTCAGGCAACATCTGGATAGATGACGTTTCGGGTCGGAACCCTTCGTCAGAGTGGTTCTAGTGCGGGGGGGGGGGGAGGGTAGACTGGAAGCAAGAAAAAAACAGGAGAAATCAAGGTTGGCAACAGGTGATCATGGGCAAGGAGGTTCCCTGATAGGTTGATTGTTGGCTAGAGATGGCGTGAGCCTTAGAGGGAAACATGGTTATGAGCTGTCGAGCTGGTTAACAGACTTCTAGTGGAGAAAGGGGGGATGGGTGGAGATGGAGGGGATGGGAAGGGGAGGGAGATGCTTGGAGAAACAGCTAATAGGAGCACATGTTTCCATGATAAGGAAGCTGTTACGTATTGGAGCATTGTGGAGAAATGAGACTGTTTTTTGTGTATCTTAAAACTGTGTAACTGTTATTTTATTAAAAATGTAATCTTCCTGGAAGGCACTTTTTCAAGCCCAGCAGTTGAAACCAACATTCAATTAAGATTGAGAGTTTGTTATCGTTTCTGCCGATTAAATCAAACCATTTCTTGAAAAATGTAATTAACTTTACTCACTAAAATACATTTTCAGGCAGGGTTCATGTTTTGATTAACTTTGAGGAAATTTTACATGTGCCCACTGAATGTTTCAATCGAGATGGTAGCATAGATGTGGATTATAGCTGTAGTTGTATTCAAATTGTTACTTCATTACAGCGGTGAATTTTGCAATTGACAAAATTGGGCTCAAGAACCATCCTTTACCAAAATAGTTGGTACAAATTGGATCAAAGCCAAGTGCATCCGTGAGGTTGTCAATACTTTTGTTTGTCCTGGGCTCATGAGAAGGATAAACAAGTTTCAGGAGACCAGAGATGATATCTTTGACATTTACCAAAGGGAAATTTGCTTTCTTTGTTGCTGGATGAGCAAACTGATAAATAAAGGCAATCAAAATGTTGAGGCGGGTGAAGGAGATGCACAGAGGTGTATCTTCAGTGTACACATGGAACCAACTCCACGTCTGTGGATACATTTGGAAAAGGACATTTTATGAATGAAAATGTGTGAGCAACATTCAAGACCTGCAATAGGAGGGCATCATTAATGACCATCAGAAACATGACCTGGATCATCAAAATCACTTGGCCATGCCTCAGCCTAAGGTACCTCCAAAATTGTGAAAGTACAAAAAAGATTTGAAATGCTCAGTGGGCTGGACAGCATCTGTAGAGAGAGAAACCGAGACTTCTGTCTTAGGTGGAAAAGTGAGAAAATGAATGTTTAAAGTTTCAGGAGGGGAGGGGTGGAGAATGGAGGCTCTACATGATAGGTTAGAGACCAAGATTGTCTGGATAGAGCCGACTGTTGATGACACCTGAAAATGCAATGTTAACCATGACTGATCTGTCCAAATGAGTGTAAAGATGAATGAGGGGAGTGAAGTGGAAAAAATAAACTGAGACACTGCTGCTGAAAATCTAAAATAAGGGTATTTATTTCTCAGTATCCACCTCACCTCACATCCGGAATCTTGGCATCATCTTTGATCAAACCCTCTCCTTTGACAAACACACTAAACACATCACAAAGACAGCCTTCTTCCACCGCAAAAACATCGCCTGTCTCCGTCCATCCCTCTCCTCCACAGCTGCAGAAACCCTCATCCACGCCTTCATCACCTCCCGTCTGGACTACTGCAACAGCCTCCTCTATGGCTCACCCTCAAAAATCATCAGTAAACGTCAATACATTCAAAACTCCGCTGCCCGTCTACTCACCCACTCCCCGACCCGTGACCATATCACCCCCGTCCTCTACAAGCTCCACTGGCTCCCCATCCCCCAGAGAATCCAGTACAAAATCCTCCTCATGACCTACAAAGCCCTCCATAACCTGGCCCCATCCTACCTGATTGACCTCCTCCACAGACACACTCCCACCCGCACCCTCCGCTCTGCTGCTGCTAACCTCCTGTCCCCCCCTATCCGGACCAAACTCAGATCCTGGGGGGACAGGGCTTTCTCCATCGCTGCTCCCACCCTCTGGAACTCACTACCTCAAACCATCAGAGACTCCTCCTCACTCACCACATTTAAAACATCACTGAAGTCTCACCTGTTCAGCACTGCCTTCAACCACTGACCATCGCTTCACCTTATTCTTCCTTTTCTGTTCGTTTATTTATTTATTTTGATGTCTTATTTACCATGTAAAGTGTCTTTGAGTGTCTTGAAAAGCGCTATACAAATGTAATGTATTATTATTATTATTAAGGGAATGCTGGAAATACTCAGAAATTCAGACAGCTTCTGAGGAGGGGGGAAGAACTGGTCCAATGTAACAGGTGGAAAGCACCAGGGTCTCAACCTTCCACATTGGCACAGTGATAGAAACATCATCAATTGCTTTGCCAAACCTACGATCCTCTGGCCTGGGTACTCTGTTGTAGGGGGGCAACCTCATCATCATTCAAGTCAACGAGGTGGTTGGCAACCATCTATTCATACAAGATGTGACATACTGAAAGGTTCTAGTCCATCTAATTAATCGGTATACCTCATCGGAAGAAAGAATGGCTGTCAGCTTTCTGTTAGACACAAAATGGAATAACTCAGCGGGACAGGCAGCAACCCTGGAGAGAAAGAATGAGTGACGTTTTGGGTCATGACCCTTCTTCAGACCATCTTCAGTTTTCTGACCCTAGATAGACACAAAAAAGCTGGAGTAACCAACATCTGCAATTCCTTCCTACACATCCTGTCTGCTTACCAGCATCTGCCGTTCGAGTCAGCTACATTATCAATGCAGTAGGTTGATGTAGCAAATGTCCAGACTGCTGATGGGAATGTGTGTCTTCAGCAATCCTGTAAATGAAAAACAGTGACAATAGATCTGGCAGAGGTCATGTGGTGGAGCCCTTCATTGCAAGAACTCGCAAACGAACATAAAGACCTCAAGAGGCTGGTGGTGAAAAGGGTATTCTCCTTTTGGTTCTTCATGCAGAGCTTGAGTCTCATTTCCACAGCATGCTGTCCTCAAATTGCTGAATTCCCAATGATTCCAAATAGAGTCCACTAGTAGCATTTAAAACTTTTTATCCAGGCACAACAGTTATACGGAATCAGAGCAAAGCATTAAACTATCCGCCAACCTTAACTAAAAACTGAACATATCATGATTAACAAAACGAAGAAACTATGGAATTAAAGGACATAGAAAAAGAGGTGCAGGAGTAGGCCATTTGGCCCTTCGAGCCAGCACCGCCATTCAATATGATTGTGGCTGATCAGTACCCAGTTCCTGCTTTTTCCCCATATCCCTTGATTCCTTTAGCCCGAAGAGCTAAATCTAACTCTCTCTTGAAAACTGAACTGAACTCTCTCTTGAGGACTGAAGACTGAACATGTCTAACAGACAAAGAACAGACAAGACAGTCTGAAGAAGGGTCTCGACCCGAAACGTCACCCATTCCGTCTCTCCAGAGATGCTGCCTGACCCGCTGAGTTACTCCAGCTTTTTGTGTCTCTCTTCAGACAAAAGACACTGTGCATTCAACTAATAACTTTCACAAGGAACACACTGCTGAAAACAGGCTTCCTTATCTATATAGGGTGATTCGGATGTACCAAGTCCTATGAAGGGACCATTGTACTAGGTTCTTATCAGTGTTTAGCAAACCTGTTCCCAAGTAGTTCATGGACTTTTTAAATAAACCAACCCCATCAGTTCTCTTCATACCCCGACATCCAGCCCTGCAGCTTTTAATAGTCTGTGGACATACACTTAGAATTTCCTTTGTTGCTCCATACCCTTCAGTATTCTCTCATTTAAGTTTATTCCCTCGCTTTGAAGACAGAATATATCACAGAATATATCAGAATGTATAAAATCATGAGAGGAATAGATCGGCTAGATGCACAGAGTCTCTTGCCCGGAGTAGGTGAATCGAGGACCAGAGGACATAGGTTTTAGATGAAGGGGAAACAAATTAATAGGAATCTGCGAGGTAACTTTTTCACACAAAAGGTGGTGGGGGTATGGAACAAGCTGCCAGAGGAGGTCGTTGAGGTGGGGACTATCCCAACATTTAAGAAACAGTTAGACAGGTCCATGGATAGGACAGGTTTGGAAGGATATGGACCAAGCGCAGGCAGGTGGGACTAGTGTAGCTGGGACATGTGGGCAGGTTGGGCCAAAGGGCCTGTTTCCACACTGAATCACTCTATGACTTTCATTACTCTGTTTTTAAATTCCATTTGCTACTTTTCTGCCCAATTGACTAGTCCATCATTGCTGTCCTGCAGTTTAAAGCTTCCCTTCACATTGCCAGCCATCTGATCAATCTTACCAGCATCTACTAACTTCCCCACATAGACCCCTAGAAGGTGCCTGTCAATAGCATTCTCCTTGCATTGGGAGCATGTTCCAGACAAACCATAGTAATTTTTCACCAAGATCATGATCTTCCAGCGGCAGTCAATATCTATCACTGTGTGTGAGTCCCAGGGAACAGCCTGCAAAGCCTGTAAATCCATGATCTATACAGCCGGCCATTATAAATGAAGAGAACTCAGCAGATCAACAGTGAAACTAATACGATGCCGAGGGTGGGGGAGCTGTTGTTTTTTCTCTCTCTCTCTCTTCTCTGCTCTTGAACAAGCAAATTGAATCTGGTGCCAATGATAGACACAAAATGCTGGAGTAACTCAGCGGGTCCGGCAGCATCTCTAGAGAAGATGGATAGGTGACGTTTTTGGTCAGGACTCTTCTTCAGACCTGGTCTGAATCACCTCGGATTATCTGGTGTGATCTAAAGAAACATCTGACTATTCACCCAAGACCTGCATGCAGTCATTCTTATCACTTGATAACACCAGACGCACACCACTGTCATTAGACAGGTATCAGAAAAATTGAACCGCTGTTTTTCTTTGTTGAGCTTGAGTCCCCTGAGATCAATTTTAGTGTTACACTGATTTAAACCGAACCATAGCTTGTTGATTCCACTCTGCACTGGTCAGTGCACATGCGAACCGATGCACTGATTGAACAGCCTACAGCTCAATAGCTTTAGACAATTTCCAATTTGCCTTCAGTTAGTACTTTCGTATTACATGATAAAAGACAACAGATGAAAAACTTGCCTTGGTTTAAACTAAAATCACAATGCTTAAAAAACCCTTGACAATTACTGCTGTGTAGTGACTGTAAAATGCTCTATAACATTGCAAAAAAAGTTACTTAAAGTTCAGTAAACTTAAAATCAGTAACATATTAAGTTAAAGCAAGCCTTTCTCGTTTTATTTTATAAATGAGGCAAGCAGCAGTTTTGATACTCCATATCAATTTATTAGGATACATGTCTACTGCATTTGCAGGTCAAGACAGAGAGAGCACTTCGTTTATAATGGATGATTTCTAGATGGATTGTAGATTTTGGTGCCCATTGCCTAAAGCAGTAAGCACTGCAACTAATGGAGCAAGGTCATGGAAGATGTAATAGCAAGACTGGGCTGTGGATGGTGGTAAGAGAAGCAACAGAAGGGCATTGCTATATACAATATCCACTGCAGCAATTTGCCTACTTTTGAGAACTCTTGTTCATTCATTGGATTGCTTCCCAAACAAAACAAATTAATTAGTGTCACAAATACCAGAGTGTAATTCAACCAACCAATTCCAAGCGTGCAGGAAGGAGCTGCAGATACGGAGACTTTCACCTCTGTCTGCAAACACAAGAAATGGCAGATGCTGGAATGTTGAGCAAAAACAAAGTGCTGGAGGAATCCAGAGGGTCAGGCGGCATTGGTGGAGGGAAGGGACAGGTGATGTTTTGTGTCAGGGACTCTTCTTCAAGAACCTCTTCAAAGTGGGTATACTTTGCAGTGGAGCAGGTAAAATGGAGACCCAGATGCTGGAATTGTGAGCATGAAAGGTTTGGGTCAGTGACTCTTCTGGGGCAATGATGGCCAATTGACCCGAAACATTGACTGTACCACAAAATGCTGGAATAACTCAGCGGGGCAGGCAGCATCTCTGGAGAGAAGGAATGGGTGACGTTTTGGGTAAAGACCCTTCTTCAGACCTATTCCAAGTATTGTTTATATTTAATATTTGATCAACAGATGGAGTGGAGAAAATGTTAACAAATGTTTTTGCCAACAATTGTGGGGTGGCACAGTGGCATAGCGGTAGAGTTACTGCCTGACAGTGCCAGAGACCAGGTTTGATCCTGACTATGGGCGAGGAGTTTGTACATTCTCCCCATGACAGCATGGGTTTTCTCCTCCCACACTCCAAAGACGTACAGGCTTGTAGGTTAATTGGCTTTGGTAAAAATTGTAAATTGTCCCTAGAGTTGTACGTGTGCAAGGATTGCTGGTCGGCGTGGACTCGGAGGGCTGAAGGGCCTGTTTTTCGTGCTGAATCTCTAAACTAAACTAAATCTAAACAAGAAAATTGGGCATCCTGATTGGACATAATGTCAACACAGCAGCAACTTGAGTGATACAATCTGAGTTCTAACAGCAATGAAAGTAAAGGCTGCATAGCTGGAAAAAAGATCAGTAGTTCATGAAAAATAAAATACGTGTGTCGCTGTGACAACCATGAATTGTTGCTTTCATCAGAATCAGTCTGGGAGTTATGTCTGTGATTATTGTAACTGCAGTGGAATTACAGCTTCCAGATTCCTACTGGAGACAGTGGTCAATGGGCTCCAGCATCTGAGTACAGGTCTGTTGGAAACACTACGTTATTTCTTCATTAAAGCCAGTTCCTGACAGCTCCATGACAGAAATGTAGGTATATCCCACAAAACAGATGCCCAACAGGCCTGGGTGGAGTGGATGTTTCCACTAGTAGGAGAGTCTAAGACCAGAGGTTATCGCCTCAGAATTAAAGGATGTTCCTTTAGGAAGGAGATGAGGAAGAATTTCTTTAGGCAGATGGTGGTGAATCTGTGGAATTCTTTGCCACAGAAGGTTGTGAAAGCCAAGTCAATGGATATTTTTCAGGCAGAGATAGATAGATTCTTGATTAGTATGGGTGTCAGGGGATATGTGGAGAAGGCAGGAGCGATGGAGAGAGAGTGGATGCAAGGGTTCAAGTAATCCTTGCATCCCCTCTCTCTCCGTCCCTCCCCCACCCTACTCATCGTACTTGTTTCACTGTCGTCCCGCTGAGTTTCACTGCGTGTATCACGCGTTATGACCTTCTCCACAGCCAACAATGGACCTTTGTGGGCTCCACCTTTCCTTAATTATCGTTGCTGGATTTGATTTGACTTTTTGCATAACTTTCATTTATCTGGTCTTTGTAACTTTTCATTTCCCTCTGCCTTGATTCTTAGTCTGAGGAATGGTCCCAAATGGTCCTGGGTTAGTTTATTTAAAATTTCCGTGTAATACGTGGAAACAGGTTTGCTAAACACAGTGGCAAAGAACAGCTTGCGAACTCAAGATTTCAACTGATAAGTGTTGTACTTCGTGGTCCGGTACCTGTTGTACCTTTGTTGTGACTCTGGAAGGACCACGAGTACACATGTTTAAGATGTTATCATGGTGCAGCTTAACTCCAGGCTGTTTATTCCAAGGCCGCCTGGATCCAGAGTGGCCGCCCAATCACACCAATCACTTATATACACAGGCATACAAAGTAGTCCCTGTGACCAACAAAGTAGTCCTAGCAATATCACAACATCCCCCTTGTCTTATATATTACAACAATAAGGACCCAAAACGTCACCTATTCATGTTCTCCAGAGATGCTGCCTGACCCACTGAGTTAGTCCAGCTTTTTGTGTCTATCTTCGGTGTAAATCAGCAGCTGCAGTTCCCTTCTACACATTATAAATGAAGTGCTCTGTCTGTCCTAACCAGTATATGCAGTAGTCTCCTGTGTTATACAGCTGTTGTGTTGAACCTTGAGAGCACCACTATATCCTTTTCCAGATGTTCTTGGCAAGCATACAGCTAAAGGAGGTAGTTGACCATCTCATTCCCTTGGGCATCTGTTTTCATGAGGTCATGTTCATAAGTGATAGGAGCAGAATTAGGTCGTTCGACACATCAAGTTTACTCTGCCATTCAATCATGGCTGATCTATCTTTTCTTCTCAACTGCAGTTATTTTCCTACACTATGTACCTGTCCAGGTGTCTTTTAAAAGTTGTTGGAAGCACCTGCCTCTGCTACCTCCTCTGGCAGTTCATTCCATATACCCATCACCCTCTTGGTGAAAAGAATTGTCCCTCAGCTTCCTCTTAAATCTTGCCCCTCTCACCTTGAATCTGTCCTCTGATTCTTGATTTCTCTAACCTGGGTGATAATTTTTGTGCATTCACCCTATTTGTTCCCCTCATGTTTTATACACCCTTCAGCCTTCTGCTCTCCAAATCCGTGCCTTTTAGTTCAACTTTATAGTAGATTGAACCAAGAAAAAATGATGATGGACAAAAGACTACTAGGTACCGTTAATCTTTTATTATTGTCTAAATACCAGCTGCCATCTCTTCACTCATTGTCAGTTGATATGTGACAAAATGAAATATGAGTATCCAAGGCAGATTTATGCATGGAAAGGCATCAATGTCTTTAAACTGCTGTTTAAAATTTGATTGCTTCTCATGGATCTGAGAAGTTATATTCTCTCCCAGTTATGCAATTGTTCTTGGGTATGGTCCTGCAAAGAGTATGAAGCAATTTTATCATATTTAAGATGATTAAAATGAAAATCCATGTACAGTATGGCCTCATGATAAATAATGCTTAGGACATAGAATAGTACAACACAAGGACAGGACCTTCAGCCCATCATGTCTGTGCCAAAAATAATGCCGAGACCATCTCTTATCTGCCTGCATATAATCCATATCCCCCCCCCCATTCCTTGCATATGCATATGCCTATTCAAAAGTCCCATCAATGCCACTAGCCAATCTGTCTCCTCCACCAACCGAGGCAATGTTTTCTCGGCACACCACCAAAAAGGTCGCCCTGCACATCTCCTTTAAACTTTGCCCCTCTCACCTTAAAGCAATGCCCTCTAGTATTTGATTTTTCCACCCTGGAAAAAAGGTTCTCACAGTTCACCTTATTGATGCCTCTCATAATTTTATGTACTTCAACCAGATCTCCCCGCAACCTCCGGCATTCCAAGTCTGTGCGACCTCTCGCTGTAGCAAATACCTCTGAATCTAGACATGGTTTTGGTAAACCTCCTCTGCGCCCTTTCCAAAACCTTCACATCCTTCCGGTAATGGGGTGTCCAGAATAGGATGCAATACTCCAATGTGGCCGAACCAAATTCCTATAAACGTGCAGCGGCAGCATCTTCGCCCGCCCCGAATCGCGGGCTTGGGTCGGCCCGCTGCAGACATTTCACCGTCCGGCGCGGCCTGGAACGTGGCAACTTCAACAGCCTGACCGCGGGAGAAGACGGCAGGGGAAGAGAAAATACATTCTGGCCTTCCATCACAGTGAGGAGGCGACTGGAGGAGACTCACTGTGATGGATGTTTCTTATTTTTGTTTTGTGTTGGTTTGTGATTATGTGTGTTATTGCTTATTTTTATTGCTCTTATTGTTGGACTGTGGGTAACGGAATTTCGTCCAAAAGACATTTTTTTAGATGACAATAAAGGCTATTCTGATTCTGATTCTGATTCTGATTCTGATCTTGACTCTTGTACTCAATGGCCCACCTTCCTTTCCACTCTATCTACTTGTGTTGCCACATTAAGAGAGTTATGGACTTGGATCCGAAGATCCCTGTGTACATCAAGTAGTATAAGAAAATAACTGCAGATGCTGGTACAAATCGAAGGTATATATTCACAAAATGCAGGAGTAACTCAGCAGGTCAGGCAGCATCTCGGCAGAGAAGGAATGGGTGACGTTTCGGGTCGAGACCCTTCTTCAGACTGAGTACATCAATGCTGTTAAGGGTCATGCCATTAATTGTATATCTTTCCCTTACATTTGACCTCTCAAAGTTCAACAACTCGCACTTGCTCAGATTAAACTCCCATTTGGCCTTTCTTCGCCTATTTCAGTAGCTGATCTATATTTGTCAGAAGGAACTGCAGATGTTGGTTTAAACCGAAGATAGACACAAAAAGCTGGAGTAACTCAGCACGGTAGCGCAGCGGTAGAGTTGCTGCTTTACAGCGAATGCAGCGCCGGAGACTCAGGTTCGATCCTGACTACGGGTGCTGCACTGTAAGGAGTTTGTACGTTCTCCCCGTGACCTGCGTGGGTTTTCTCCGAGATCTTCGGTTTCCTCCCACACTCCAAAGACGTACAGGTATGTAGGTTAATTGGCTGGGTAAATGTAAAAATTGTCCCTAGTGGGTGTAGGATAGTGTTAATGTGCGGGGATCGCTGGGCGGCACGGACTTGGAGGGCCGAAAAGGCCTGTTTCCGGCTGTATATATATGATATGATATGATATGACAGGCAACCTCTCTGGAGAGAAGGAATGGATGACGTTTCGGGTTGAGACCCTTCTTCAGACTGGTTAGGGATAAGAGAATTGAGAGATAGAGACGGTGATATGGAGAGATAAAGAACAATGAATGAAAGATATGCAAAAATGACATTATAATGAAACAATCGCCAGCAAGGGAGGTGCCGCGGTAGTCTGGCGGGCTGAACTCTACCGGGCTGAGGCCAGACGACAACTCAGACACTTCCTACTTATCCTTGGACCATGATCCCAGGATGAGCACCAGGCCTTAATCTGAAACACCATTACTGATTTCATTACATCTGGCTGTCTGCCTTCCACAGCCTCTAACCTTATCGTTTCCCAGCCCTGCACAGCCCATTTTTACCTTCTCCCTAAAATCCACAAACACAACTGCCCTGGCAGACACATTGTTTCTGCCTGCTCCTGTACCACGGAAATGATTTCCATGTACCTCGACTCTATCCTATCCCCCCGGTCCAATCTCTCCCGACCTATGTCCAAGATACCTCGCATGCCTTTCGGCTCTTTAATGACTTCTGCTTTCTGTCCCAAAGTCCCTCTCTTTACAATGGATGTTCAGTCACTCTACACCTCCTTACCCCACCAGGAAGGCCTAAAAGTCCTCCGTTTCTTCCTCGATAGCAGAACCATCCAATTTCCCTCTACTCACACTCCACTCCGCATAGCGGAGCAGGTCCTCGCCCGCGACAACCTCCTTTGACTCCTCCCACCTCCTGCAAGTCTAAGGCGTAGCTATGGGCACCCGCATGGGCCCCAGCTATGCCTGCCTCTTTGTAGGGTGCGTTGAACAATCCCTGTTCCAGGTGTACACTGGCCCTATCCCCAAACTCTATCTCCGTTACATTGAAGCTTTGGCTGCTATTTGTATACATTGGGTATGCAGCAAAGAATTTCACTGTGCCCAGTCACATGCGACAATAAAGTATTCCATTCCATCCCATCTTCACCACCAATTTTCATCCTGCATTCAAATTTACTTGGACCATCTCCGACACTTCCCTCCCCTTTCTTGATCTCAAGAAATAGACTATTGACTGACATCTATTACAAACCCACTGACTCCCACAACTATCTCGACTACACTTCTTCCCACCCTGCTTCCTGCAAAGATTCTATCCCCCTACTCCCAATTCCTCTGTCCACGCCCAAGATGAGGTGTTCCATACTAGAACATCCGAGATGTCCTCATTCTTTAGGGAACGGGGGTTCCCTTCTCCCATCGTAAATGAGGCCCTCACTCGTATCACCTCGGCACCCCGCAGCTCAGCCCTTGCTCCCCCTCCCCCTAGTTGCAACAGAGACAAATTCCCCCTAATCCTTACCTTCCATCCCATCAGCCGTCGCATACAACGCATAATCCTCCGTAATTTCCGCCACCTCTAACGGGATCCCACCACTAGCCACATTTTCCCATCTACACCCCTTTCAACCTTCTGCAGAGACCGTTCCCTCCGCAACTCCCTGGTTAACATCCCTTTCCACCCAAACCACCCCTTCCCCAGGTACTTACCCCTGCAACCACAGAAGATGCAACACCTGTCGCTATACCTCCTCCCTCGACTCTGTCCATGGACCCCGACTGTATTTTGCGGTTAGGCAGAGGTTCACTTGCACCTCCTCCAACATCATCTACTGTATCCGTTGTTCAAGATGTGGACTCATACATCAGTGAGACCAAACGCATACTGGCCGATTGTTTCACGGAAAACCTTTGCTCAGCCTGCATGAACCTACCTGATCTCTGGTTGCTGGCCACTTTAAATCTCCTTTCCATTTCTACACAGATCTTTCTGTCCTCAGTCTCCTCCATTGTCAGCGTGAGGCTAAACGCAAATTGGAGGAACAGCATCTCATATTTTGCTTGGGCAGCTTGCAGCCTAGTGGTATGAATATTGATTTCTCTCACTTCAGGTAGCCCCGGCATTCCCTCTCTCTCTCTATCCCTCCCCCACCCAAGTCACACTAGCTTTTCATTTTCACCGTACAAACAGCTTACAATGGCCTGTTTCATTGTTACTTTTTTGCATACCTTTTATTAATTGTTCTTTATTTCTCCTCATCACTGTCTATATCTCTCATTTCCCTTATTCAGACAACCAGATGCTGCCTGTCCCGCTGAGTTACAGCTTCAAAGTCCGCAACCCCAGCAATCTTGGTGTTAAGTTACTAACCAACCAGCCCATGTTTAAATCCAAGTCATTTATACATAGATCACAAACAGCAGAGGTCCCAGCACAGATCCCTGTGGAACTCCACTGGTCACAGACCTCCAGCCTGAATACTGTCCTTCCACCACAAGGCACTGCCTTCGATCAGTAAGCCAGTTCCGAATCCATACGACCAAGTCTCTGTTAATTCTGTGCATTTTAATCTTCTGGGGATCAGCTTCCCATGCGGTACTTTATCAAGCGCCTCGCTAAAATCCATGCAGACAACATCCACTGGCCCGACCCTCAATGATCACCTTTGTCACCTCCTCAAAAATCTTGATCACGTTAGTAAGACACGACCTGCTGTGTATGAAGCCACGCTGACTGTTCCTAATTAATCCATTCTTTACCATAAATAATGCAAATTCATCTAATTTGTATTCAAGTGCTTGTTTGCCTTTGAGTGAATTTTATGGCACATTTTTCTTTGCAAAGGAATGAATATCATGAAAGCAGATATACTGCTTGCTGAACCACAAGGGAGTGTTTGGTGTGGAAGGGATGGGTTCTGGAACAATGGCAAGCAATAGAAGTGTGATAAAGTAGTTATGATAGTATTATTTGGGACGGTTTTGTGAAAATCAGACTACTTATTTAGAAATAAGTGGTAATTAAATTGTTGGGTTTGTATTTCTAATAATGCACCAAAACTATTTTTCTTCCTTTCTCATCTCCGTCCTTACATACAAGGTAACAAAATGTAGCTCTCATTCATGGGAGCCACATGCTCAGACCCACACACCACTGACGCCTAAATATGCCTCCCCCTCATTGAGAATTTGCATCCAAATCCTGAACTCGGATTTCTCAAATAACCAGATCTGCATTTATCGCAACTCGACAAAATAAAAGCATCTTCTTTGCAGAAACCATTTGGTTTCAATGCACTGAGTTTGCTTGGCTAACTGGGATGCCGCATTTGTAAAAGCTTGCTGATAAGCGTTTTGAAGGACGTTTAATTATTTCTCGAATGCATGGTGTGAAGTGTTGTCACTGCTTGAGAAAACCTGGAAACATCCCAGGAAATCGTTGTAGAAAATTGATAATGGATGTGAATGTTTGGCTTGACAGACTTTCCAATGGAATGCTACGAGGAAGCTTGGTCTTTAACTGTGTGTAAGTGTAAATTAATAAGGTCAGCTTTTATTCCCCCCTCTGGAAATGCAAGATAATTTGAAACTATTTTGGTCTCCAATGTAATCCAGTTTACTGCAGCAGTGTAAATGGTTAGGGTCACACAAATAATTCTTGAAATGCAATTTGTGTCTGACGCATTGGTTGAGAAGCAAGACAAAACACATCAGACTTTTCGTGAAGAATTAAAGTCGCATTACTCTTATTGGTGTGAATAGTACTTTATTGGAATGTTTTTGGTGTGAAATTGCTTTCTTATTGAAGCAATAAATCATGTTTACTGTAGATAAATTATTTGGTTTCCAACACCCCAGCCACTCATTTAAATCAGCTTACAACGTGTGCAGTAGTGTAGGTACTCACTGTACACTCTGGAACGCACTTCTAATCATTTTCTCTGTAAATTGTTTTAGAAGAGTTCTGAAAACAAAAATCAATATAAAGTTGACAGCATAAAGTCCCCAAAAGGACACAGAATGCTGGAGTAACTCAACAGGTCAGGCAGGTTCTCTGGAGAGCATGGTTAGGTGGCCTTTCAGGTAGAGACCCTTCTTCAGATTTCAACCCAAAACGTCACCAACCCATGTTTTACGGACATGCTGCCCAACATGCTGAGTTACTCCAGCACTTTGTGTCTTTTTTGGGTATTAACCAGCACCTGTTCCTTATTTCTACAGTACAAAGGCTCCTCTATTTCCCTTCCTTCAGCTCATTAAATATTGTACTCAGTCAGAAACCCCTGAGGAGATAAAGGATGGGTGGAGAATCTGCTTGATGACCTTTGCCAATATCACCCCTCTACCAAGTGCAGCAGGATATGCAGCACTGGCCCGGTTAGCACTTTCCCATTAATTTTGCCTTGCCTCTGAGAGGAAACGACTGAGTGAAGATCCAGCTTCTTCCCCAAGGAGATGCAACAATGATTGGGAGTCTGAAGGGAGTACAGAGAAGGTTCACCAGATTGATCCCTGGGATGGCGGGACTTTCATATGAAGAAAGACTGGATAGACTGGGCTTGTACTCACTGGAATTTAGAAGACTGAGGGGGGATCTTATAGAAACATATAAAATTCTTAAGGGGTTGGAGAGGCTAGATGCGGGAAGATTGTTTCCGATGTTGGGGGAGTCCAGAACCAGGGGTCACAGTTTAAGGATAAGGGGGAAGTCTTTTAGGACCGAGATGAGAAAACATTTCTTCACACAGAGAGTGGTGAGTCTGTGGAATTCTCTGCCACAGAAGGTAGTTGAGGCCAGTTCATTGGCTATATTTAAGAGGGAGTTAGATGTGGCCCTTGTGGCTAAAGGGATCATGGAGTATGGAGAGAAGGCAGGTACAGGTTACTGAGCTGGATGATCAGCCATGATCATATTGAATGGCGGTGCAGGCTCGAAGGGCCGAATGGCCTACTCCTGCACCTATTTTCTATGTTTTCTATGTTTCTATGATTGTGAATTCAGCATTAAACCTGCTTTACTGTTGCTCCACAATTTCATTTTATAGTGCTGTTTAAAAAAAAGAAATACTCAATTAATATCTGGGACTCTTTAAATTATAGCGAGGATATAACAGTTTTTAATTACTGAGAGCCTTATCGAGTTTCATGATCAGTAATTAATTGGTAGTGATGGCATAATTGTACCAACTGTGTGACTTTATAAAATGCCAAATATAAGCAATGCGCAACAGGGAAATTCCAATTAATGGTCGATTCAATACAAGATTGATTGAAGCCATGCATACATTACATTTTCTGATGTGTGTATGCCATGTAATATTGCTCAACCTAATGAATAATAATTACAAGTGAATTTGAAAGAAGCACTTAAAAAGTTCAAAAAATGTGGTGGGTGTATGGACCAAGCTGCCGGAGGAGGCAGTTGAGACTGGAACTATCGCAATGTTGAAGAACCATTTAGACAGGCACATGGAGAGGGTAGGTTTAGAGGGATATGGGCCAAACGCAGGCAGGTGGGATGAGTGTTGGTCAGTGTGGGCAAAGTGAGACGAAGGGCCTGCCTGGCTCCATGCTGTATGACTATGACTATGATATCCATGTCGTTTTAAGCCTATTATTGCCTATTTTTCTCTTGTAATATTTGTGTAAGATTCCTGTCATTCTCAATTCTCTTCCGGTAGTTAGTCACTTGAGAATGAAGTAGCATCTAAATAAAGGCTTATGCTTTGGAGCATCGGAGGTTGATGCGAGACCTGACAGAGGTTCTTGATTAGTATGGGTGTCAGAAGTTATGGGACGAAGGCAGGAGAATGAGGTTTGGAAGGAGAGATAGATCAGTCATGAGTGAATGTCGGAGTAGGCTTGATGACCTAATGGCTAATGGCCTAATTCTGCTCCTATCATTTCTGATCTTATGATTTTAGGTAGAAAAATTATGACAGAGATAGTATAGACGGTCAGAACCTTTTTCTCAGGGTGGAAATGTCAAAGATTTGAGGGCATTGCTTTATGGTAAGGGAGACAAAGTTTAAAGAAGCTGCATGGTGCAAGTTTTGGGTGGCGTGTGCGAGGAACGCACTACAAGAGGTGGTGAGGGAGGCGGATATGATAATGGCATTTAAGAGCCTTTTAGATAGGCAAACACATATGCAGGGACTGGAAGGATTATGGATCACAAGAAGGCAGAGGAATTTAGTTTAACTTGACATCATGTTCGGCACAGACAGAGTGAGCTGAAGGGTATGTATCTGCACTGTACTGTTCTATGGTCTATGTACTGTTCTCACTCCCATTCATATCCTTCTGCTTAATCTCCTCCAGGCATATATGCTGTATTAACAAGCACACGCCACCCTCATAAATTAATAAGTTCATCTGTCAAAGGAGCAGAATTATCCTTTGACACCCTTACTAATCAAGACCCTGTCATTCCCCGCTTTAAAAATGCCCATTGACTTGACCTCCATAGCCGTCTGTGGCACTGAATTCCACAGATTTACCACCCTCTGACTAAATTCCTCCTCGTCTCCTTTCTAAAGGTACAAACTTTTAATCTGAGGCTCTGCCCTCTGTTCCTAGACTCTCCCACCAGTGGAAACATCTTCCCAGCATCCATTCTATCCCAGCCTTTCACTATTTGGTAAGTTTCAATGAGGTTCCCCCTCATTCTTCTAAACTCCAGCGAGTATAGGCCCAGAGCCATCAAACGCTCCTTGTGCATTAAGCCAATTATCCCCGGGGTTATTTCTCATAAACCTCCTGTGAAACCCTCTCTAACGCCAGTACAACCCTCTCAGCTATCACCACACCCATGTGCAACATTCATTATCTCTTGGGGTCCATCTTTGTATTTCCAAACCTTATTACTTCTCGGAAGATAGCCACAAAAAGCTGGAGTAACTCAACAGTTCAGGCAGCATCTCTGGAGAAAAGGAATTGGTCACATTTTGGGTTGAGACCCTTCTTCGGACTGAGTCAGGGGAGAGGGAGCCAAGAGATATAAAAAGGTACAGAGAACAAATGAATGAAAGATATGCAAAAAAGCAGACCAAAGCCAGCACAACAATGATCAAGGAAAGGTGTAGCCCACATTCGTCTATTGTTGGCTGTGAGGAAGATGATAATGAGTAATACAAACAGTGAAACTCAGAAGAATGACAGAGAAACTAGTACGACGGCTAGGGTGGGAGAGGGATGTAGGGAGATGGGATGAAGTTAGAGAAATCAATATTCATACCACTGGGTTGTAAGCTGCCCAAGTGAAATATGAGGTGTTGTTCCTCCAATTTGCACTTGGCCTCACTCTGACATTGGAGGAGGCCCAGGACAGGAAGGCCAGTATGAGAATGGGAGGGGGAGTTAAAGTGTTTGGCAACCGGGAGATCAGGTAGGCCCAGGCGGACTGAGAGATCGCCCATTCTACGTTTGGTCTCGCCGATATATAGGAGTCCACACCTCAGTCAGCGGATACAGTAGATGAGATTGGAGGAGGTCCAAGTGGACCTCTTCCTCACCCGAAAGGAGTGTTGGGCTCCCTAGACAGAGTCGAGGGAGCAGACTTAGGGGCAGGTGTTGCATCTCCTGTGATTGCAGGAGAAGGTACCTGGGGAGCGGGTGGTGTGAGTGGGAAGGGATGAATTCACCAGGGAGTTGCAGAGGGAACGGTCTCCACGGAAGGCGGAAAGTGGTGGTGATGGGAAGATGTGATTAGTGGTGGGATCCCATTGGAGGTGGCGAAAATTTTGGAGGATTTCGGCCTCATCTATGATAGAAGAGGGGAACCCCAGTTCAATAAAGAATGAGGACATTGGGGGGGGGGGAGGGGAGCCAGTCTACCCCACGACAGAAGGGGGAGGAGTTGTCCAGTTTGATAACCACAGGGAAGAAGGATCTTCTGCGGCGTTCTGTACTGCATCTTGGTGGAACCAGTCGGTTGCTAACTTCTAACTTTTCCCAGTCCTTTGCAAGAACATCAGTCTGAAATGTATGTACTAGCCCTTCCTCGCCAGAGATGTTGCCTGACCTGCTGAGCATTTCCAACATTTTCTTCTTCTCACTCAGGTTTTCAGCATCTGTGTCTTTATTTTTGCGTTTCTGGTGTCCCATGTCCCTGCCGACATTGCTTTATGTTGAATCATTAAATAAGATGGGAATAAAATTAGAAGGTGATCTGACCTTGTAATCTTCCTGCTAGTTGAGGTCGTTTCAATTTCAAGCTAATAAATTAATGTTGCTTCTGGATGATGTTATGTGAGTGACACTTTTATCTCTAGTAGAAAATGAGCTTTTCATGGACTCATAGAGGGATAAAGCTAGAAAATAGATCCTTCATCCCACTGAGTTCACACTGAACATGGAGCGCCTTTATTTACTCTAAAACTCCCCAAAACCCATCATATCCTGGGTATTGCAGATGCTGGTCAACAAAGAAGGACACAATGTGCATCAGTAACTCAGCGGGTCAGGCAGCATCACTGGAGAAGCTTACAACCCAACTGTATGATTATTGATTTCTCTAATTTCAAGTAACGCTTGCATTCCCTCTCTCTCCCCGTCCCTCCCCCACCCCAGTCGTCCTGCTTGTTTCACTGTTCATATCCCTTCGTTATCACCTCTTGCAAAGCCAACATTGGACCATTGTGGGCTCCACCTTTCCTTGGTCATCGGTGCCGGCTCAGATTTGTTCTGTATCTTTTCATACCCCGACTTTCCCTCTCCCCTGACTCTCAGTCCGTAGAAGGGTTTCGACCCAAAATGTCACCTATTCCTTTTCTACAGAGATGCTGCCCATCCCGTTGAGTTACTCCAGCATTTTGGATCTATCTCTTGGAAACATGGATAGGTGACGTTTCGGGTCGGGAAGTTCTTTAGACTAACTCCAGTACTTTGTGTCCCATCATATCCTACATAGATTCCCTTCAATAAATCCCCAGATTTGCTTACTCATCTACACACGAGTACTTTTGTAATACATTGTCCACGTGTGTTTTCCATTGATTACTTTCTTTTGCCTACTTTAAAAGTCTTTGAAAAGATCGGCTCCAAGAGATATAAAAATGTCCTTAGGAAAACAGACATTATTACTTGTGTCATTTATGAGTCCATTTTGTGTCAGCTCTGACGCTTTCTTCTCTCAGAAGCATTGTTGGTGAATTTGTGCATTATATCTCGCATCAATCACTGTGATCAGGGTCTCGTTCAACCGACCCAGCAGCCTCTCGTCCATGTCAGTGCCATATGTTTCCCACAGCTGTTTCACATTCGCTGATGTTTGAAGTAAAATGGCACTATTCAGCTCATGGCTCGAGTCCCTGTTGGATGACAGCTGATGGGGCTGGTGTGGCAGCTTTGACCACTGATAAATGATTTTTGTTTCCCTTGCAGCTAGTTTGCTTAGCTTTGGATGTAGCAAAAATGAAGTTAGTGCAAGGTACATGAAAAAAAATTCAGCTCCAGGATTTGTTCCTTGAGCTGTGTGACACATGATTAGTTTACAGATGAGTGAATTGTTCTTCGGCTTCTAGCTTAGAGATACAGCATGGAAACAGTGGAGCAGCGGTAGTGTTGCTGCCTTACAGTGATAGAGACCCGGGTTTGATCCTGGTGCTGTCTGTATGGAGTTTGTACGTTCCCCCCCCGTGACCTGCATGGGTTTTCTCCGAGATCCTCGGTTTCCTCCCATGCTCCAAAGACGTACAGGTTTGTGGGTTAATTGGCTTGGCATGAATGCAAATTGTCCCCAGTGTGTGTAGGATAGTGTTAATGTGTGGGGATCGCTGGTCGATGAGGACTAGGTGGGCTGGGGCCTATTTCTCCATTGTATCTCTGAACATAACCAAAGAAACTAAACTAAACAGGCCCTTCAGCCCACCAAGTCTGTACTGACCCACAATCATCCTTAAACTAGCACTATGGACAATTTACAATTTTGGGATTTTGACCCGAAACATCACCTGTCCATGTTCTCCAGAGATGCCAATTCACCAATTGATGGGACTGCCCACCAGTCAAGGACAGTGGAGGTTTGCAATGGGCTTTTGCAGCCTTTAGCCCTGCTTGTCCATGCCTACCAAGTTGGCATTAAGGCCCAGTCCCATTTGCATGCATTTTGCCCATATCCCTCTAATGTTGGTTCCAGGACTGCCAGTGTGTACACAGCAAATTCTCATCAGCAAAAAGATGACAATGATTTAATAATGTGGTTTTGGCTATGTTAAGCCCCCTGGACAAAATGTTAGAAGTTGACACATCAATCAATTTTCTAGTTCTCTGGTTGAGCACCACCAAGAACAGTTGGATTTACACAAAGTGCTGGAGTAACTCAGCGGCTCAGGCAGCATCTCTGGTGAAAAAGGTTGGGTGACGTTTCAGGTTGGGACCCTGCAGTTACTCCAGCACTTTTGTCTATCTTTTTAATGTAGAATCCTGACCCGAATCATCTATCTTCGGTATGTACCAGCATCTGCAGTTTCTTTCTATATATAGTTGGATTTACATTGGATTTCTAAAAAAAAGGACATATTTTGATACTGCTGGTACAGTTGGGTTAAAGCTGGGCTCTGATTTCCAGACCTGCACTCTGATTTAAGGGAGATTTGAGTTTTCATCATTAAAAAATGTCTTCAGGGAAGCGGGCAATATTGTTAAGAGTTTCAAAAGAGGTTAACCCAAGAATTCAATTTATGAAATTGTTTTATGGATACAAAAAGCAGGTTCTAGATGTGAATGATTAAATTTAAAACTGGCACAGGAAAATTCACCTTCCTCCAAAGAATGATCACCTATGAGTTCGCTATTAAAGAAGATAAGGCCTGGATCATTTCTGCTATTGTTGGAAGGTTCACTGATAGGATTTAGAATTTTCTGGGATTGATGAATGAAGTAGAAGCAAATGGCCTTCCTCATTGAAGATAGACACAAAATGCTGGAGTAACCCAGCGGTACAGGCAGCATCTCTGTAGAGAATGAATGGGTGATGTTTTGGGTCGAGACCCTTCCTCATCTTCATGTTGGTTCAGTCTTGCCAACCTAATGGCACTTCGAAATCTTATTTTTCAGAAACATAAGCTCTGGAGATATTGTGCTCCAAGACAAAACAGTTCTATTTATTTTGATGGATTTGCTTCCCATCGGAGCCAAGTATTTACCATCATAAGTATGACTCCTGGCCGTGGGGAAGGTTTTCACTGTTAGATTGTACTGATACCTTTTATTAAATTTCGCATTTGCCAACTTAATAGCACTTCCTATTTAAAAACGGCACCTTGCACTTACATAGGCCATTTAAACTGGTGCATCATTTCAGGCACATATTGAACAAAATTAGATATGGTACCACCTTACAACGCGGTAAAAGGAATATGTTTTTAGTGAAAGCACAAGGAGAGAAGCAGAGAGATAGAGAGATTTTTGCTGAAATTCAGAAGCTTGGATCTCATCCAACTAAAGTGCAATGGCTGAGTTTGGAAAATCAGAAGGCCATACAGCTGAAGAAGACCAAAGATACATTTGACAAATCGTGTAAAATGTTATAAACTTTAATATTATTTGGTTGCCTCCAGCCACATATCATAAATTACAATGGACAATCACAATCATATCTCAGATAGAACAATGAAATTCTTATGAAACAATATGAAGGGAGGACACATGAGTTGTTATGTGAAAATCCTTCCAGGTCTATTTCTCAACCTATCATCCAAATTCACACCCTGGCAACATCCACATATGTCAGTGGTTAGGTTATAATACTAATATTTATAAATATTATGCTCAACTACAGTGAGGAGTTAATCATTTTTAGTTTAGTTTAGAGGTACAGTGAGGAAACATGCCCTTTGGCCCACCGAGTCTGTGCCGACCAGCGATCCCCGTGCACTAACACCTTCCTACATCAGTTCAGTTTAGTTTAGATTATTGTCACATGTACCGAGGTACAGTGAAAAGTTTTGTTGCTTGCTAACCAGTCAGCAGAAAGACAACACATGATTACAATCGATCCATTTACAGTGTATGAATACATGATAAGGGAATAAGGTTTAGTGCAAGGTAAAATCAGCAAAGTCTGATGAAGGATTGTCCAAGGGTCACCAAAGAGGTAAACAACAGTTCAGCACTGCTCTCTGGTTTATAATTTTACTAAAGCCAATTAACCTACAAACCTGTACGTCTTTGGAATGTAGGAGGAAACAGAAGGCACCATATCAACTGTTTTCTGATATATAACTCCAGTTGCTTATCATCTGACACATCAATATTATGTGCTCCAATGTTTTTTAAATGCCATAGATGTCTAGATAGTCAGCGTTATCCCTGTTCATATCTCGGACCTAATTTTAATAACTTCAGCCATTTTGCAATGTTGCGATTCTCCTCCACTGCCCCCTGTCCATCCCTACCATCCGAGAAATCCTTCACTAATGCAGTTAATCCCTTGTGAAATTTTCTAGCTCAAACTTTCCCTCTTACCATGGTGAACTTTGGCACTTCAAACCATCCCTGCTCTCTTATGCGTATTCAAATATTAGAATTTTTCAGTGCCTATCTAATATTTATTTTTCAATATTCATCTTGTATTATCTTTTAAGCAGCTTTTAATTTACATTGGGTATTTCTTATCTGCTTGAATGTCTAATTCAGTGAATATTCTTTGAGCCACAAAATAAAGCAATTAGCAATTCTGAACGGAATAGTTTCCTTCAATTCTTTTTGCATTGCCGACCTGCTTTGCCTTTCTTAAAATAGGTTTATTATCTCCGCTGTTATGATTATTATGACCTCCCGGTGGTTCAGTAAATCTGGTGTAAAGCTCACATCATGACAGTGACAACATTTCAGAAGTTAGCTGTTGGCTGTGAAGTTCCTTGGCATATCTTCAGTATTTGATTAAGACATTATTAAAGCAGAATCCTGGTTTGCAATTCAATTGCTATGTTCGTACTTCAAGCCAACAGATTAGTGTTTCTCCCATATGAAACAAAACTCTGGCTGCATATTTTCTGTTCTTCTAATGCAGACTCTATTTATGCCACAAAGCGAGTCAATTGTCTACAAAATTTAATTCCTTCCTGAATGCCCCATCAACAATTCAGTTACACTATTAATTTTTTCCATCTGCTCCTTGGGAAATGATCACAACTGCCAGCACCAGCCTTTGCTTCAGGAATATATACCAAGCATTTAATATCCCTGTTACCTTGCATTATATGGTTTTACCTGATTGTATTCACTATTGGTAAAGCACTTGACACTTACGTCAACTCCCTTGCCCCTCTTTTCCACACTAATCTCCCACTGATGAAATGAAGATGTTGCATGAATACCATATGGCATTCGGGCTCAAATCAGCTTGAACTAACATCTGATATGCGCAATTTTAGAGATACAGCAGGGAAATAAGCAGTTGAGGGGAGGGGACACGTACAAACACCATACAGACAGCACCCGTAGTCAGGATCGAACCCGGGTCTCTGATGCTGTAAGACAGCAACTCCACCACTGTGCCACTGTGCTGCCCTTTTATCAATGTGGGATATAATTCCATAAGTTCAGGAACTGCTCCCTGCTCTGCATTATCTGCCCATCTGTGCCAGAACAGCATTAATTTGTGAAGCAAATACATACCTCGGAGGTTGGGGTCAAAGTGACGTCAACCTGGAGTGTAGACAGTCAGAATCTTTGGAAATGCAGGGAATGGAGGGATTTGGACCTTGTGAGACAGAGGAGATTAGTTTATTTTAGCATCATGTTCGTCACGGATATTGTGGGCCGAAGAGCGTATGGAAGAAGCAAATGAAAGGAAACGCGCAAAGTACCAGGAGCTGGTGGAGATGTGCCGGCATAGAGGTGGGCTGCAGAGGCTTTGCAGGACGCTCACTCTGCAAAGTCCTCAACCAGTTGGGCATTACGGGGCTGGCAAAGAAGAGGGCCATTCAATCCGCAAGCGAAGCCACAGAGAAAGCCACTAGGTGGCTTTGGATTAAGAGGGCTGATCCGTGGGCCGTTGCTGCTGGGACGCAAGTCGGGGCCTGATCAATCCCGGCTGGGTCGCCTGGGCGAGGCTGTCTGATGTTGTGAGACCCGAAACACCCCATGACCCCAGGTCACATCACTGAGGATGCGTCCCAGTGCATCCAGAAGATGTATCTTGCACACATGGGACGAAGTGCCTGTTCCTGTGCTGCATTGTTCTATGTTTTATGCTCAAAAACTGACAGTTTATTATTTTTGTCACAGTGAAGCTGAGAATAACTTGGAGTTGCTGCCTGACAGCACCAGAGACCTGAATTCGATCTTGTCTATGGGTGCTGTCTGTACGGAGTTTGTACATTCTCCCTGTGACCACATGGGTTTTCTCCAGGTGCTCCGGTTTCCTCACACATTCCAAAGATACAGGTTTGTAGGCTAATTGGCTTTCTGTAAATTGTCCCTTGCGTGTAGGTTAGAACTAGTGTATGGGTGATCGCTGGTCGGTGTGGACTCGGTGGGCCAATGGGCCTGTTTCCATGCTGTATCTCTAAGCTAAGCGAAACTAAACTGTCAAGTTTGCAGACGACACAACGGTGATCGGGCTTATCACCCACGGGGATGAAACAAACTATAGAGCGGAGGTGCAGAACCTGGCGGACTGGTGCTCGGATAACAACCTGTCCCTAAATACCACCAAGACCAAGGAGCTGATCATCAACTTCCGCAGGTCACATAACGGGGAATATGCCCCGATCTCTATCAACGGGGACAGTGTGGAGAGAGTGTCCAGCTTCAAGTTTCTGGGCACTCACATTTCGGAGGACCTAACATGGTCCAATAACACTGCTGCGCTGGTCAAGAAGGCACAACAAAGACTGTTCTACTTAAGAACGCTGAAAAAGTCTGGTCTACCCCAACAGCTGCTGACGACCTTCTACCGCTGCACCATAGAGAGCATCCTAACGCATGGCATCCCTGTGTGGTACCTCAGCTGCATGGAGGCAGAAAGGAAAGCTCTACAGCGGGTAGTCCATAGAGCTCAGAGGGCCATCGGAACACAGCTACCAGACTTGGAGGGCATCTACAACACACGATGCCTCAGAAAAGCCACCAGCATCCACAAAGACTCTTCACACCCCTGCAACAGTCTGTTCGAACTCCTTCCATCGGGCAGACGATACAAGGCCTTCTACGCCCGCACCTCCAGACTCAGGAACAGCTTCATCCCCAGGGCCATAGCTGCTATGAACCGGTCCTGCTGAGCCGGATGGCCACAACGCATAGATCAACTTGCACTTTACCCTGTCTAAAACTGTTACAATTGTTTCGTTTCGTTGGGTTGCTGTTGTCTCAATTACTTAAATTATTGCATCGTATGGGAGGCGCATTCCCAATTTCGTTGTACCCCTGGGTACAATGACAATAAAGATATATTGTATTGTATTGTATTGTTGTGAAGTCTTGATGATGTTGTGATTCCCTGCCTCTCCACATGGTGTGCTGTTGGCAGCCTTCTCCAGAAAGCAGTAAATTGACGTGACAATATTTCTGACCATTGTTCGTAGTGTGGGAGACTATGGTTTGTTGCAGAAGGTGTACACGAGTTGTTATTGGTGCAGTAAGCCATAATTACTGTTTAATGGCCTTCAATAAATAATGTTATCTATGTGGGATGTAATTCTCGAGAGGAAAAAATATCAAATTATAATGAATTTTGGCTTTTTCCATATTTTAATATGTATGTGAAAGAAATTAAATTGCATAAGTAGCTGTGAAGGATATATCAAAGCTGCAGGACCACTGTGGAAACAGTAGTGGCAAGAAAAAAAAAGACAAGTAAGATAAATAGTAATGACATGCAATTATTATGCTTTAATAGTTACAAAAATAACAAGCTGGCTCTTGTGTCCTCATGGAATTATATTATCTCATACAGATTAAGCTGCTATTTGTTGGTTTATGCTGTTCACTTGGAAGCATTTGGCTGTTTTAACAGTAGAGACAAACGAGTCTATTAAATGAAATAAGGACCTTAATGGGATTGATCCATATGCTGGAATGATCAATGTTTTACTGGATAAGATACCACTTGAGAGGTTCATCACTCTTGGAGACGTAGTATTTTTCACCAATTTAAATGATTCTTGTCCCTAAACTCTTAATTGTAATTTGGAATCAGCAAACACTTCATGGGGGCACTGAGGTGAAACAGAACACCATTCACATTGCTTTGAGTGTCTTCTCACAAAATTACCCTTCCATCATTTAGTTCAAACCATTTTATGGCAGAGTTAATGATCATCAGCTTGCATTTTATGTCTGGTGCTATTCGTATGCAGAGAATTAGTCTAAATTTAGGTTCTACTTTAGACGTAGAAGATACAGCGTAGAAACAGGCCCTTTGGGCCACCGTGTCTGCGCCAACCAGCCATCCCTGCACACTAGCACTACCCTATACAATGGGGACCATTTACAATTTTTACCGAAGCCAATGAATCTAAAAACCTGCATGACTTTGCAGTGCGGGAGGAAACCGAAACACCCGGAGAAAACCCACGCGGTCACGGAGAGAATGTACAAACTCCGTACAGATGGCACCCGAGGTCAGGGTGAAACCCAGTTCTGTAGCACTGTAAGACAGCAACTGTACCAGTGCACCACCAGGCTGCTCCATAAATAATCTCAGCTTTCAGCATTTTAACTATGTTTTAATGGCCAATGCATTCAAAGCTACTCTCAAACAATTTTACAAAGCATGGGTACACAATAAGTGTCACTGATTCCTACTTGCTTCCATCTAGCATCTTCTCCGAGGAACTTCGCTCAAACTGAACAGAAGCAGGGGTAGACATTTGGACCCTTGCACCTGCTCCACTATTCAATAAAACCACAACTGATCTATCTCCAGAGTGCTACTTTCCTGCCCAAAATCAATATCTCTTAATTACTTAATATCCAAAAATCTATCAATCTCAATCTTGCATAAACTTTGCAACCATCCTAGGTATCAATCTAGCGAACCTTTTGACACTCTATAAATCGTAAGGTCAGGCCTAAACACCACGTTCCAAGAGTGGTCTCAATAAGGCATTCTGTCATTGCAGTAAGATGCCTTAATGTTTTGCCCAATTCCTCCTGCAACAAAGATGAACATTGCATTTGCCTTCCAGATGTTGCTCAATGTTGAATTTGATGATTCATGTACTGGGACATCCAGGTCCCTCAGAACATCCAAGTACCTTTTAATCTCCCACCATTTAAAAAGGAGTCCCATTTTCTATTTCTCTATACCTAAGTAGTTCTATTTCTCTGTACCTATGTCACAATCTTGTCTTCAGACTTTACTTTACAAATGCAGTGTGGAAACAGGCCCTTCGGTCCACTGAGTCCGTGCCGACCAGCGATCATCTCATACACTAGCACTATCCGACATCCTCGGGACAATTTACAATTTTACCGAAGCCAATTAACCTACAAACCTGTACGTTTTTTGGGACGTATGAGGAAATCAGAGCACCCGGTGAAAACCCACACAGTTACAGTCACAATCACAGGGAGAACGTACAAACTCCGTACACTCAACACCCTTAGTCAGGATTGAACCCTGGTTTCTGGCATTGTAATACAGCAACTCTACTGCTGCGCACTGTGCAGCCTGAAATTGTCGTTATGTTCCATCTTACCATGTCCTTATCTATTCACAAAGTCTGCATTACTCCCCTTGAAGGTTTTCTGTATTCACCTCCCAATCCACACTCCCACCTGGATTTTAATATCACCAACAAACTTGGATATATTACATGTGGTCCCCTTACTCAAATCATCAGCATTGCTTGTGAACTGCTGAGGTCCAGTACCAGTCCCTCAGTCCTTTCACTAATCATAGACTCTGAAACTAAAAATTACCTTTTTGTTCCTCCCCTCTCCTGCCTGACTGTTAATCAAACTCCCATTGAAACCAGTACATTACCCCCTCCAACCTTTCATTTTGTTTATTGAATGAAATCTATCAAAGTTCCTCTTCAAGATCAAATACACAAAACTCAGTGGTTCCCCATTATGCACTTTGGTCGATATATCAACACCTCTCACAGATCAGTTAACAATGATTCCCCGTTTATAGAAACATAGAAACATAGAAAATAGGTGCAGGAGTAGGCCATTCGGCTCTTCGAGCCTGCACCGCCATTCAATATGATCGTGGCTGATCATCCAACTCAGTATCCCGTACCTGCCTTCTCTCCATACCCCTGATCCCTTTAGCCACAAGGGCCACATCTAACTCCCTCTTAAATATAGCCAATGAACTGGCCTCAACTACCTTCTGTGGCAGAGAATTCCACAGATTCACCACTCTCTGTGTGAAAAAAAACATTCTCATCTCGGCCCTAAAAGACTTCCCCCTTATCCTTAAACTGTGACCCCTTGTTCTGGACTTCCCCAACATCGGGAACAATCGTCCTGCATCTAGCCTGTCCAACCCCTTAAGAATTTTGTACGTTTCTATAAGATCCCCCCTCAATCTTCTAAATTCCAGCGAGTACAAGCAGAGTCCATCCAGTCTTTCTTCATATGAAAGTCCTGTCATCCCAGGAATCAATCTGGTGAACCTTCTCTGTACTCCCTCTATGGCAAGAATGTCTTTCCTCAGATTAGGAGACCAAAACTGTACGCAATACTCCAGGTGTGGTCTCACCAATGCCCTGTACAACTGCAGCAGAACCTCCCTGCTCCTATACTCAAATCCCCTCGCTATGAATGCCAACATACCATTCGCTTTCTTCACTGCCTGCTGCACCTGCATGCCTACTTTCAATGACTGGTGTACCACGACACCCAGGTCTCGTTGCATCTCCCCTTCTCCTAATCGGCCACCATTCAGATGCACCCAATATTATTGTTATTTTCTTTGTGTCCTGTTACCACTTCCCTTGTAATATGTTCTTACGCTTCCCTGATGTCAGATTTTGTGCTAACTAGTTGAAGGTTGACCATTTTCTTTCTTGGTCCATTTGCCACCTTCTGATGTGTGGTAACTGTTCGAGAGTATATATGGAATTTTGGAAGATGACAGGCATTGCATCCATATCTTCATCATATTCTCTTTTAAAGCAAGTTATTAGATCCTGAGGAGTTAATAGCTTTCACCTCAACAATTTTCCCAAGACTGAATTATTGCCTAAAGCTAATTTCTTTGACGTCCTCAATTATTCTGGACCTGTTGCTGTCCATTTTTTCCAAGAGGATTAATTTGCCTTCCTCTTGGAAGACAGACAGAAAATATTTTAATTTGAATTGAATTGAATTGAAAGATACAGCTTGGTAACAGGGCATTCAGCCCACCGGGACCACATCAACTATCGACCATCCATTCAGACTAGGTTACCATGCCCTCCATTACCATTTTGCCACCTATATCCTGGAATATTTAGTTCCCAGTCACGTTTATGAAATCATCATTACATTAGCCATGGAGTCACACAGTACACCCGATAATCCACAAAATCTGAGCCAACCATCAAGCACCTATTTACACTTATCTTAAAATTTAGTTTTGAGATATGGCATGGAAACAGGCCCTTCAGCTCACCGTTCCCACTGACCATTGATTATCCGCTCATGCCAGTTCTATTCATCCCATTTTCCCAAACCCTACACACGAGAAGCCAATTAACCTACAAACCTGCGTGTCTTAGGAATGTCCGAGGAAACTGGTGCACCTGGAAGAACCCCACCCAGTCACAGGGTGATTGTGCAAACGCAGCACAGACTACACCCAAGGTCAGGATCGAACCTGGGCCTCTGCCACTGTGAGGCAGCAGCTCTACCCATTGCGCCACTGTGGCGCCCAAGATGATCACATTATATTCTTCCCATATTCCCCTCAATTCCACCCATGCCCTCAGGTTCACAGCAACTTAGTCTGGCAAGTTAACCTACCGACACACACCTCTTCGGAATATGTGGTCGTAGAGAGCATGCAAGCTCCACATGGAAAACATTGACGGTCAGATTGAACCCAGCAGCAGCAAGGCAGCAACTGTAATACTTTGGCCTCTGAACTGCCATTTTGTACCCATCTGTCTCCATTTGTCCTGTTAATTCATCTATCTAAATACAAATGCATCATGCATTCAGATAAATGGTGGTGAGTGGATGGAATGAGTTGCTGGAGGAGGTAGTTGAGGCCGGCACCATCGCAATGTTTAAGGAACATTTAGACAGGAACATGGATTGGACAGGTTTAGAAGGACATGGGCCAAACGCAGACAGGTGGAACTGGAGGAGATGTGACATGTTGGCCGGTGTGGGCAAGTTGGGCCGAAGGGCCTGTTTCCACTCTGTGTGACTCCATGACTCAAAGGAATCGTCAGTATCATTTTCAAGTTTTTCTCCTGCATTTGACACAGATTGGAGAGCAGGTATGGTCTTTCTATTCACCAATTTGGATTATTGTTACACATTTGCAACCTTGCACTACAGCATCCTACATTTATTATTTCCCTCCTTCACTTCTACGCGAACCAGTATTTTGGGCCATACCTTGATGGAGCCAGTCCATCACTCTCAGACTAGATATCTCTGATCTCTGCATAGACACGCTAATCTGGGCCGAATGCAGATAGTGGTCCTTGACGATCCTCTGTACCCCGAAATTAGACATCCAGTGGGCCACAGATGGAGTGTTGCCAAGGTCCCAGGTCCATAGCACTCTCCCAGCCTTTCCCCAAGGCAATTTTAGGGGGACTGCTTGATTGTGATCATTTATAGTCTTTCGCTGACTGGATAGCATGCGACAAAAAAGCTTTCCACTCTACCTCGCTGCATGCGACAATCTGCTTCTTCTTCTTGCGTATGGCGTGCACAGCCTAAAGTTGTAGGTCAAGGGTAGACAGCCAGGCCAAGGCAGCATCAGTTGCTGGGCGGATGGCCTTGATGCCACCAGGGAAAAGCATCAGTGAGCAGTCATTCATGATGTGTGGGATGGTCTAGTCTGGATATCCGCAGTCGCAAGCAGGGCTGTCTGTCATCCCCCACTTGTGCAGGTGATGGGCAGTTCTTGCATGGAGGGTGCGGATCCTGTTCAGGGTTAGCCATTGCTTGCGATGGAGGTCAAATCCCGGTGGTTTCACTGTGGGTTTCTGTGATGACCTCTCCGTTGTCGGTGTTGGCATCTTTCCAGGCTCTGTGCCACTCAGTCTTGCGGTCAAAGTCTTCCAGGGATTTGGCTGAAGACTAGAAGGGTTTGTGGGACTTCAGGTGCATGTTGGGCAGATTGTTCAAGTCAGCATGGATGGGAAGGTCAGGGTTAGCCTCGATGATGCACCAATCTTTCAACATCCCCTCCCTTCTGCATTTGCTGGGAGGGGCGATGTGAGAGAGGACAGGGAGCCACTGCAAAGGTGTTGACTTAAGCATCTCTGTGATGACCCGCATTGCAGAGGTGGGAGATTGCAACCTGCACGTGGTCCACCCTGTTTCGACTAAAGCGATCAACCCGACGTGCACAATCTAATGGATGTAGTGTTTTGGTGTCACTTTTGGCAAAGCCACTACTGACCCATAACCCAAACGGCCCTGCTCAAGGCCAAAACTCCCGCAGCATCGGGAAATCTTGACACATCTACCAGCTAAATGTGGAAGGGATGGCCAGGGCAAAAAATGAATACACGTGACAATAATAGTAAACTAAACTAAATCTCCTACCGTAGGTGGAAGAATTGAAAAATATTACAAGATAAATAAATGGTTATTGAAAAGATTAAAAATAACCAAATACACTTTAAAATGTGCATGAATTCAGGGTGGCACCGTGATGCAGCAGCAGAGATGCTGCCTTACAACGCCAGAGTCCCGGGCTCGATCCCGAATAGATTCAAGATTCAATTTATTGTCACATGTACTAATTAAGGTACAGTGAAATTTGAGTTAACATACAGCCATACGAAGTAAAAAGCAACAAGACACACAGCCACATAAAATCAAAATTTCACATAAACATCCACCATTCCTCACTGTGATGGAAGGTAATAAAGTTCAAGCAGCTTCCTCTTTGCTGTTGAACCACCACAGTCGCCGCTGCCGACGGTCCGATGTCCGAGCCCTCGCGTCGGGATGATCGAAACTCCGGCGTCGGGACGGATTGAAACGCACTTCGTGGCATTGGAGCTCCCGAGTCGGCCTCTTCTCACCAGAAACCGCGGCCTTCACGGCGTTAAAGTCCACAGGCCCTGCGGTTGGAGCTCTTCACAGATGATCCTCAACAAAGGATCGCTGCTCCATGATGTTAAAGTCCGCGCAGCGCCCACGGGTTGAAGCGACGGGCCGGTCTCCAGGAAAGGCCGCACCACTCCACGATGTTAGGCCGCAGTGGGGACCAAGATACGATACGGAGAAAAATCGCATCTCCGTCGAGGTAAGAAAATGAAAAAAAGTTTCCCTCAATTTCCCCCCCCCTCCCCCCACATAAAACAAACCAAGAAGCACTAAAACATACTTTAACACATATTAAAATAATTTAAAAAACAGTAGAATGGACAGACAGTCTGTTGGCAAGGCAGCCAGTGCTGGTGGCGCCACCCGGTGGATTACAGATGCTGCCTGTACAGAGGCTTCCTCCAGAAGCTCCAGTTTCCTCCCACACTCCAAAGACGTGCAGGTTTGTAGTTTAATTGGCTTGGTAAAATTATAAATTGTCCCCAGTGTGCATGATAGTGGTAGTGTGTGGGAATCGCTGGTCGGCGTGGACTCGGTGGGCTGAAGAGCCTTTTTCCACACTGTATCTCTAAACTAAATGAGAATAAATCATTTAACTCAGGTAAATTCATTGAAATAAACCTCACCTTCCCCATTCTCCAGGCCACTGAAATGAATGGAGTCACCAAACCTGTGCCAGCTCTGACTGGCATGGAATTGGATGGATGGCTTCCCTGACATCATGTTGGGGAATCTCAGCAAGACTGGGACTATCCGCCACTCAGCATGTCCTGGACCTGCACCAGCTCTCATAAGCCCAGCTTTTAATAGCGTGGGAATGGCAGAATGCCACTTGTTCCCTTCGGAACCCCCAGCCACAGCTTTGGCTCTTTATGATCATCACTAACTAATTTTGACTCAAACCATTCAGTCTGTGCACTAGTTGAATCATTACCTTTTGACTTAATTTCCATGAACAGTTTCCTCAAGCTTTGTCCTTATTCCAACCAGGTTCCTCGACTCAGTGCTTTTTTCCAGTGTTTAAATCTAATGGTTGTTCTCATTCATCTGTTTTCTGTTCCTTGCTTGGATTTCCATTCATTCAGTATGAACAACCTTCTGCCCTCCTGCAGTGTTCAATCCCCCACATTTTGATCTCTTCTGTGCATTTCAGTGGAAATCTTGTCGCCTTCCATTTCTTCAAAGTCTGTCGAGAAAATAACTAACATTTGGTCGCCAGCATAATATGTGTGGCCATTGACTATCAGTTGTACCGTCCTGTGTTCATTAAGTTCCATTGGCTTCAATGGATCTCTTGTGTATAAAGATGATTTCAGGTTAGAGATATTATGGTAAATTTGACCAATATTGGTATCTTGAATTATTTTGAAAACTAGCCATGAATCTTGCATGATCCCCTGCCAAATTCCAGGAATAAAATCGTCACAGGGACCACACTTACATAGGTTTTTACAGAAGCTGGTTATTAAGAAATTGTCTTTCATCAACGTAGGAGTGCTAAACCACAATGTGGAGTTGGCCTCAAATTTCGACATGTTGCATAGATTGCTGAACACACTTTTTTTCACCGTGTGAAATGCACACTATGGCGGTTATATTGAACAAATATAAATCAACGGTCAATAGTCAAGCGGGTCATATGTCTCAAACAGAACAATGAAATTCTTACTTGCTGCAGCACAACAGAGTATGTAAACATAGGACTCTGTAAACAATTTAACAAACAAAAAGAAGTTTGGTACACACCCACCCACACACACACATATATGTACACACACACACACACACACACACACACACACACACACACACACACACACACACACACACACACACACACACACACACACACACACACACACACACACACACACACACTATATATACATATATATATATTTATGTGTGTGTATATGCATGTATGCATATGAGTGTTTGTGTATATATATATATATATGTACACAAACACTCATATGCATACATGCATATACACAGACACTCATATACATATATACATACACACATGCACTTATAAAAAATAAAATAACAAACAATAGTAGTGCAAAAAGACAAAACCAATGTCCCCAGTTCCATGTGGTTCAGAGGTTATTTGGAGGTTGTGGTGTTTAATACCCCGATGGCTGTAGGGAAGAAGCTGAACCTGGACGTTACAGCTTAAAATCACTAGGATATCTCTTTTAACTAAAATACGGGTTATTCCAGTATGCTTTTGTCTCGGCATTCACTGATTATGCTTTTACATCTTTAGCTGACTAACCCGATCTGCACCCAGTGGTATTTAGTCACAGACCTCTGGGGGATGTTTCCCATCCTCATGCTCTGATTACAAATTATTTTCATCCGGTTGGGTTAGGAAGTTAGTTGTAAAATTAACATTCCAGGAAACCTTGCTGCTTTTGTGTAATGTGACATGTCCTGTCATTTTCTGCATCTAGAACTTTCACTTAACGATAATCGGCAGAGTTATTATTTTGTTCTGTGTTCTGAATAAAGGTCCATTCTGGTAAAATTGGTATTCTGATGAAATGGTTCCAAAATAGATAGTGTTTTTTTTAATATCTCTGGTGAGATCAAGCATTCAAATTTCAAAATACTTTGCAACAACTATGAAGAAAATCGATAAATAATATGTGGAAAATTCATTGGACTGTTTCAACGAAATACATTACCCTTCTTTCTAATCGTCAATTCAGTGAAGATTAGCTTTGTCTTTTGAATATTTTAATTATAATATAGAAAGTGCTCTTTGACGTATGTTGCAAGAAAGTAAATCAGGAGAAGATGAATTTCAAGGAGTGCATTTTCTTAGTGTATATTTTGTTATATCCCTTAAAGTGAGGTGAACTGAAATAATTGTTTTTGAGGACTGTACTGTGCAATAACAAGGGAAGTTAAGGCAATATTTACAGAGAAGACACACAGTCCTTGAGTAACTCAGCGAATCAGGCAGCATCTCTGGAGATCATGGATAGCTGGCATTTTGGGTCCCTGCCTGACCCGCTGAGTTACTCTGACAATATGTGCCTTGTTTTTAAACCAGTATCTGCAGTTTCTTGTGTCCACATTGACTGAGAAGAGTGAGGATGTACAAGTTAGGGCGTGGCTCCTTCACCTGAGCTATATGGTTCACATAGAAACCTTCATTGCTCTGCTCTCCTTCAGGTGATAGCTGTCCGAATGAGTGTTTCCACCATTTTATGCTTCTAATTTTGCACTGTCAGCAGTATTTGAGATTTTGAAATGTGCTTTGCATTTTGCTCCAGAAACTTTACACGACTTTTTTTTCCCCCCAATTAAAATTCCTTTGGAATACAGAGACTTTGGTCGGGCATCTTCGAATGATGTCGTACTTGGAAGAAAGATTTTGACAACTGAGTAGTAACAGGTGAATTTACACATCCACCTTAACACCTGCCCTCACTCATTCCTTCATTTGATGACATTTCCTGCCAGGAATTCACAATGGATCACTTTAGGGTATGACAGACGCATCAGCATGGCCTGTGGTATTGTGGATGATTTGAGGGCGATGTTGTCAGAGGATATTGCATTTGTTTGGTGTCAGCATATTCTTGCAAGCAATGTATTGCAGCCCAGGTGCTTGGGCTGATTCCCTTGGCACCGTTTCCTGACAGGATTTGCTAATGAGATCTGAAAATGTTGACATGTGAGTGATGTAGAAATTCTAGGAAATGTATTGATGCAACTCATCAATTTAAAAAAAAATTGCTCAGATGGTTTGAGCCCATGTGTTGTGATAATGGGGATACTTTCTGCAGGCATTCCTAGTTCCATTCCTATGAAGCTCATGTGAGGTCTTGCAGCTTGTCTGCTGTTATTAACTGCTGCTTGGAGAACCTCAAATCCCCAGACTCCAAATCACCAAAGCTCCAAATTCATTATTAACACATTTTTCCAATCCCTTTCCCGTCTCGTAAGCTTATGCTACTTGCTTCAGAGCTGTGCACTGCAGAAAAGAAATATTAGCAGGAGCATAATATTGTTCTGATATTAAAATGTTTGATGATAGTTGAAACTTGACAAAAAATCTTCACCGGGAAAATTGAATGAATGAATGAATTAATTAATACTTTATTGTCACATTTGACAAGTCACAGTGAAATTCTTTGCTTGCATAACCAAGGTACGCAAATAGTCACCCATAAAGGGTGCTGACAAAGTTATTGATTCCCCTTGCTAAGTTAGTTTATGGGGTTAATGTCCTTTTAAAGCCTTTTGGTTTCCAATGGACTGGTTTTGGAAATCAGTGGAACTAATGACAAAAGTGAATCATTTGGCATATTCCCTGTGGACCATGACATTTAAGATTCTTATCCTCTGTTATCAGGCTTCCATAAGCTAGAGTACTGTCTGATTCACCTCTACCGCATTGCAGACTGTGTCTGGAAGCGATGCTCTACGATGCCAATAATATAAAAATATGCCAAAAACTATATTTTGCCCTCTGTCTCTTTCCCTTTGCTCTATATATTTTACTTGAGTTCAACTTCATTGTATTTACGTATGGTATTTGGTTGGATAGCATGTTCATGAGTGATAGGAGCAGAATTAGGCCATTCGGCCCATGAAGTCTACTCCGCCATTCAATATTGGCTCAACTATCTCGCCATTCTCCTGCCTTCTCCCCAGAAACCCTGACACCTCATGCAAAGCAAAGCTTTTCACTGTACCTTGGTACACATGACGATAATAAACCTGAATCTCAACTTTAAATTCTGAAGGTGCTTTTTGGTCTCCCTGGAGGAGCTGCCTTGGTTTCTCCATTTAATTATTGAGCAATCAGTTCCATCAAGTGGAGCAATTGAGGACAGAAGAAAGTGTTGCGACTTAAGCAGGCAGCTCAGGAACAACCTCAGCATTTCCATGCATCTTTCAGGATTCCCCTCACTTGCAACCAGAGGCAGGTATGCTGCTGAGTCCATTAGTGCTGTTTAAATTCCCATGGCTCTGGTTAAATTGGACGGCTAGCAGAATGGTGTACCATTAGGCTGCTGACACGTAGCTTAAGCAATCCAGTTTGAATCTTACCTTGGGCACTGCATGCGTGGAGCTTGTGTATTCTCCCAATGATCCTCTGGAAGCTCTGCTTTCTTCCACATCCTGGAGATATGATGTCAAGTTAATTAACCATTGTAAATCGCCCCAATGTCGGTGGGGGACAGTTGATGGGCATGTGAGAGAGATTAGGTCACGGGGAATAAATTATGGGTTTGGATTAATCTGAGGGCCAGCATGAACTGAACGGTCATATTCACCGCCAACAATATTATAAAATAATTTTATGAATAAATGGGAGAGCCTATCATGCTTGCCCTAATGAGCCTGTAATGGGATTTTGTTCCGGCAGAAATTTGTGTGTAACTTGCTTTTACATGTCTGAGATGCTCTTACTGCAGGCAATTACTATTGTTTCAGGAAGGTGTTTTAGAATATGTATTGTTGCTGTGCTTGTAGCCCAACTATTACTTGCAGTGCATAGTGCAGGCTTTCCCCATTCTGCAGTATTTATACGTGTGCTGTGCTGAATTATTTAATCACAGACATAGAATCAACTGTCTGTGATTACATGGCCTCTGTGGTCTTGGGTTATGGAAAGGATCATTCGACCAATCTCCTGGTGCTGATTGAAATTCTATTGCAAGCTGATTACATCACCACAGCAGATTGCTGTCTGTCAAAATAACCTGAAGTACCACAATTATTATTAGAGGTACGTTTGCTTAAAAAAAAAATAGTAATCAAACACCATGTAATGCACAGAAGTGGTTGCCTTTGTAAGTCAATGACGTTAAAGCCAATTATCCTGCTGAGCAGCAGAGCTGACTCAGAACTATGTGGTCTGCTCTTGCTTGTTTTAGTGTTCTTACGTTCTCAACTGTTGAGAACGGAACCCGTTTTGTGAGACTCCTCACAATCAAATCGTTCATTGACATTTTACTTGGACGAGGGTAACGGGACAATGGAATAATTAACATGAGGCACTAATCCATGCACACATGGTAGCACCTGTACAGTGGTGCAGCGGTAGAGTTGCTGCCTTACAGCGCCAGAGACCCAGGTTTGATCCTGATTACGGGTGCTTAACAACTTCTCCTTTGACTCCTCCCACTTCCTCCAAACTAGAGGCGTAGCTATGAGCACTCGTATGGACCCTAGCTATACCTGCCTCTTTGTCAGGTACGTCGAACAATCCCTGTTCCAGACGTACACCGGTCCCATCCCCAAACTCTACCTCCGCTCCATTGACGACTGCATTGGTGCTACCTCTTGTACCCATGCAGAACTCACTGACCATACATTTCACCTCTAATTTCCATCCTGCTCTTAAATATACTTGGACTAACTCCGACATCTCCCTACCGTTTCTGGACCTCACCATCTCCATCACAGGAGACAGACTAGTGACTGACATCTACTACAAACCCACTGACTCGCACAGCTATCTGGACTACACCTCTTCCCACCCTGACTCCTGCAAAAAGTCTATCCCCTACTCCCAATTCCTCCGTCTACGTCGCATCTGCGCCCTGGATGAGGTGTTCCCCACTAGGGCATCAGAGATGTCCTCATTCTTCAGGAAACAGGGCTTCCCCTCTCCCATTATAGATAAGGCTCTCACTAGGGCATCCTCTATATCCCGCAGCTCTGCTCTTGCTCCCCTCCCCCAATTCGTAACAAGGACATAATCCCCCTTGTCCTCACCTTCCACCCGAACAGCCAGCATATCCACAAATCATCCTCCAACATTTCCGTCACCTCCAACGGGACCCCACTACTGGCCACATCTTCCCATCTCCTCCCCTTTCTGCGTTCCGCAGAGACCGTTCCCTCCGTAACTCCCTGGTCCACTTGTCCCTTCCTACCCAAACCACCCCATCCCTGGGCACATTCCCCTGCAACCGCAGGAGATGCAACACCTGTCCCTTTACCTCCCCCCTCAACTCCATCCAAGGACTCAAAGTCTTTCCAGGTGAGACAGAGGTTCACCTGCACCTCCTCCAACTTCATCTAATGCATCCGCTGCTCTAGATGTCAACTTCTATACGTCGGTGAGACCAAACGCAGGCTCGGCGATCGTTTCGCTCAACACCTTCGCTCAGTCCGCCTTAACCAACCTGATCTCCCAGTGGCTGAGCACTTCAACTCCCCCTCCCACTCCCAGTCTGACCTTTCTGTCATGGGCCTCCTCCAGTGCCATGGTGAGGCCCACCGGAAATTGGAAGAACAACACCTCATATTTCGCTTGGGCAGCTTGCAGCCCAACGGTATGAACATTGACTTCTCCACTTTAGATAGTTCCTCTGTCTCTCTCTCTTTTCCCCCCCTCCCCACCCCTCCCCCTTCCCAGTTCTCCCAATGTCTTCCTGTCTCCACCTATATCCTTTCTTTGTCCCGCCCCCCACTGACATCAGTCTGAAGAAGGGTCTCGACCCGAAACGTCACCCAGTCCCTCTCTCCTAGATGCTGCCTGACCTGCTGCGTTACTCCAGCATTTTGTGATACCTTCGATTTGTACCAGCATCTGCAGTTATTTTCCTACACTGATTACGGGTGCTGTCTATGAAGTTTGTACGTTCTCCCTGTGACCGCATGGGTTTTCTCCAGTTTTCCTTCCACATTACAAAAAAGTACAGGTTTGTAGGTTAATTGGCTTTGGCAAAAGATTTGAATGTTCCTCAGTGTGTAGGATAGTGTTAGTGTACTGGGATCGCTGGTTGGCAGGGACTCAGTGGCCGAAGGGCCTTTTTCCGCACTGTATCTCTCAACTAAACTAAAACAGCAGTATATACCTACATCTTTTAATTAATGATTTGGGGATGGGGAGTTTTATTTTGTAATTAAACTTCTTGCAGTAACCCTTCTACATGTAAGCAACAGATTTGCTGGCACAGGACAAGGAAAGAGGCACATCAAATACACAGTATGACTGTGGAAGAAAATATTAATCTCCTTTCTTACTTAATTTTGATTGGAATTGAACAAGGTAACGAAAAGGTGCTTGGATGTGACAATTGGCATCTCTCGTTGGTTGACCAGGTGCAGAAGAGGTTCGTGGGAATCGGCAAAGTAAGATTAGACGTATTACCTCTTATCTAGGAATGTGTTGAATGGTGGGTGGTAAATGTGAACATGAAATAGGAGATAAGGAAGCTTGTTTTTCCTTTGTGAGAAGCTACAGTAGACCACCCGCACCCCCTACCGCTAGAACATAGAAATGGTACTGTAAATGGGGGGCTTATGATTGGCACGGAGAGGGAATGGCGACACGGTCCACCTAAAGGGTGAGATAGCCTAATGTCAGGATGCCCTTGTATTGTGTTTGACTTGTATTAACCATCTGTTGTTGAATAAGATAGACATAAACAAAAAGAATGTTATGACTAATGAACTAATTGGTACCCATGTAGTAGACAGTATATTTTTTGTAAAGTTTTATCTAACAAAACAACAAACATTGTTTACTGCACAATATAACTGTGAAGAAGAAGGGTCTGAAGAAGGGTCTCGACCCGAAACGTCACCCATTCCTTCTCTCCCGAGATGCTGCCTGACCTGCTGAGTTACTCCAGCATTTTGTGAATAAAATAACTATCATCTAATTCTGCTGTGAAGTCGGAGAACTGGTGAGCAGCTTACTGCCGCCATCTCTCCATGATATCATGCAATAAAGTCTCGAAGCAAACCTGCGAGGTCTGTTGCTTTTCATTTTCCTGTAATTTGCCTCTAAATTAATTTCTTCCACAATGACCTAAGTGAAATTGGTACGCAAATGCAATGAACATTGCTGGGGACACTCCCACCTTGCAGGGAGATGCCAGACTTGAACATAAATTACTCGACGGGTCAGGAAGCATTTCTGGAGAATATGGACAGGTGGCGTTGCAGGTCAGTACCCTTCTTCAGACTGATTGTAGTAGGGAGAGTGCAGAAAAATAACCTGGAAAATGCAAAGGCAGGAGAAATCAGGGCCTCAGGCAAGCAGATTCCCTGATAGGCAGATTATTGGATAGAGGCAGGTGTGAGCACAAGAAGGATATATTGTTGCGAACTGTGAAGTTAGTTAACAGACTTTTAAGGGAGGGAGGGATAGAAGGTGAGGGGGTGGAATGATCACCCAAGATCAACCAATGTTCAAGGGAAGGGAATGGGGGGAAAATAAAGGGTGAGGAATGTTGGGGAAGAGGGGGAGGGAGGTGTTTGTAGAAGTTATCTAAAATTGGAGAATTTGCTGTTCGTACCATTGGGTTGTAAGGTATCCAAGCGAAATATGAGGTGCTGTTCCTCATATGTATATATGTGCACCTGATGATAAAATGATTAAATCATTAAAATTTGGCAAAGTTTCATGTTTCTTAAAGTATTTATATTTGGTTGTTGTTGTTTACAGACTATCAATAATTCACTTCAGTGAGGCACAGCATTTTGCATGAACCAAACTGAAGGAATATGAACGCTGAAATCCATGCGTCTGGTACATAGCAGTTTTATTCAAAAATACTCGCAGATCTTGTTCCTTGGCCCGGGAAATAATAATTTGGTGTCAAACAAAACAAACCTCCAGAGAAATTAGAGTTTCCCAGCAGAAGCTGTGGGCAGTTGGGAACAATGGTCCAATTTTTTGGGGTATTTCCATTTATGGCATTGTCTCCAGTGGATCAAAATTAAGAAGCAACAGAGACGTAGCAGAGACCTTTAAAGTGGCCGAAGCTTGTGAGGGAAACGTCTAGTAGATGGTATGTTGGAGAGCATACGTTTGATGTGAGGATTGTTTGGGTTTATGCCCACTGCAGCACAAGGTAAATTGAAGGATTAGCAACGTTCCTGGCAATCTGTGATGTTGTTGAAACAACTTTGCTCCAGCTTCGCTCAACACCTGCGCTCAGTCCGCCTTAACCAATCTGATCTCCCGGTAGCTGAGCACTTGAACTCCCCCTCCCATTCCCAGTCTGACCTTTCTGTCGTGGGCCTCCTCCAGTGCCATAGTGAGGCCCACCGGAAATTGGAGGAACAGCACCTCATATTTCGCCTGGGAAGCTTGCAGCCCAGTGGTATGATCATTGACTTCTCTAACTTTAGATAGTTCCTCTGTCCCTCCCTTCCCCTCCCCCTCCCCCTTCCCAGATCTCCCACTGTCTTCCTGTCTCCAACTATATCCTTCCTTTGTCCCGCCCCCCTGACATCAGTCTGAAGAAAGGTCTCGACCCAAAACGTCACCCATTCCTTCTCTCCTGAGATGCTGCCTGATCTGCTGAGTTACTCCAGCATTTTGTGAATAAATACCTTTGATTTGTACCAGCATCTGCAGTTATTTTCTTACACTATCTGTGCATTACATGGTGTTTGATTACTATTTCTTCTTTAAGCGAACGTTCCTCTAATAAAAATTGTGGTACTTCAGGTTATTTTGACAGACAGCAATCTGCTGTGGTGATTTAATCAGCTTGCAATAGAATTTCAATGAGAGGCGAAACTAGTTGACCTTTGCTTTATGGAAGGTTGAGAAGCCATTCTAAAAATAATTCCAGTCGGGTCCATACTAGTTGAATTACATAATTTTATCTGACAAAGGTTATTCAAATGAATAGATTCATGTCATTGTTCGTGGCCTTTTCTTGCTTATCACTCCTCTATACTGATATATATATATATATATATATATATATATATATATATATATATATATATATATATGTGTGTGTGTGAATATATGTATATATTGACATATGGATTGTTGATCCATTCAATCCTGATGTTAATTTCCTTCTTGTGAACCCAGCACTTTGGGAAGAGTTGGATTCATTAGTTTCTTGTAAGATAAACTGTCCTTTAGTAAGATAAAATCAGAAAACAAAAGCATTACAATGGAGACATGGCAAATGTTGTACCACTATTCAAGAAGGGTTGAAGCGTAAAGGCTGAAGCTACAGACCAGTGAGCTTGACATCTGTGGTCAGAAAATCACTAGAGATTATACTGAGGGATAGGATGTATACGCATTTAGGTGGACAAGGACTGATTAGGGATATTCAGCATGGTTTTGTATATGGGAGGTCATGTCTCATAAATCTGATTGAGATTTTTGATGATGTGACCAAAGAGGTTGATGAGACAATAACTGCAGTTGCTGGTACAAATCGAAGGTATTTATTCACAAAATGCTGAAGTAACTCCACAAGAAGTGTCTTGACCCGAAACGTCACCCATTCCTTCTCTCCTGAGATGCTGCCTGACCTGCTGAGTTGCTCCAGCATTTTGTGAATAAAGAGGTTGATGAGATCAGAGCTGCAGATGTTGTATACAGATATGTGAGGTGTTTCAATTTGGTAAGACTAACATGGACAGGGCCTACATGGTGGCTGGTTGGGCTCTATGGAGTGTTGTAGAGCAGTGTTATCTAGGAGTGCAGGCACATAGTTCGTTGAAAGTGGCACCGCAGCTGGTTAAAAAGGCTTTTGGCACATTGGCCTTCATCCGTCAGAGTATTGAGTATGGAAGTTGGGAGGTCAAGTTGCAGTTATATAAGACATTGTTCAGGCCACATTTAGAGTATCATGTTCAGTTTTGGGCACCATGTTATAGGAAAGATGTTGTCAAGCTGGAATGGATGCAGAGAATATTTACAAGAATGTTGCCAGTATTCAAGGGCCTGAGCTGTAGGGAGAGGTCGAGCAGGCTAGGACTATTCCTTGGAGCATAAGAGGATGTCGGGTGATCTTAAAGAGGTATACAAAATCAGGAGAGGCATAGATCAAATATACGCATATAGTCTCTTGCCCATAGTAGGGCAATCAGGAACCAGAGGACATAAATTTAAGGTGAGAGGGGGGGGGGGGAGATTTAGTAAGAACTTGAGGGGTAACATTTTCACACCAAGGTGTATGAAACGAACTGCCAGAGGAGGTAGTTGAGGGGGGTACTATCGCAACGTTTAAGAAACATTTGGACAGGTCCATAGGTAGGACAGGTTTAGAGGGATATGGGCCAAATGCAGGTAGGTGGGACTAGGGTAGATGGGACATTTTGTCCAGTGTGGGCATATTAGGTTGAAGGGCCTGTTTCCACACTGTAAGACTCTATAAATAGGTCAGGATCATATTAAATGAATGTTTGGGATTGACCCTGACTCAGTGGTGTAAGGGGTTTCTGCGCCGAGCTTTCGCCCGACCTAAGGTCCCCGTGCCTGGCTCTGATCCGTTGACCAGGCCGCGCACACTGGTTCCCCGTGAGTGGTTCGACCCACTCACCCCCTACGGTTCTAGACACTGGACTTAGATGCAGGAGCATTGATAGTACAGAAAAAAACTCAACCAGACCAGATTTGAAGACCAGGGTTTAAATGGAAAAGGCTTTTATTGAGCGCTTGGGACTATTGTCCATGAATACTTATACACAGTTCTATAAGACATATCTATAAACTACACGAATACTTAGACACAGTTCTACCAGACGTATGCACACTTACACGAACACTTTGACGCAGTTCTAAAAGACATATGCATAACTACACGAATACTTAGACACAGTTCTATTAGACATATTCTTGACTGTAAGATGGGGAACGTACGACACATCGCAAACTTGACCAACACATATTCATTTACACACCCACGTTTATTCAAACCACCCTCCCCTCTACACTAAAACTATGTCCAGGATGTGCAGGATCGGGGTACATGCTCACCATGGGGCTATTACTGGGGTTAATGCTGCTTCTCCGCTGCTTTCTGTGAGGGTCGTGCTTGTCCCCTGAGTTTCTTCCTTCCGTTTCTTGCGTTCCTGGCCAGTCGTTGCGAGCGTTGCTGTCCCTGCTGCGAGCGTTCCTGGCCAGTCGTTGCGAGCGTTGCTGTCCCTGCTGCGAGCGTGCCTTTCTTGCCTGTCTTTTCGTCTTCCTCCTGGCTTGCGTTCCTTGCAGGTTTTCTTGCAGTATTTCTTCTTGCATTTAAAACCCAAAAGTCGTGGCCAGTTATACTATTATGGCCCGTCCTATCTCCCGCCAGATCTCGGGATCTCTTTGTTTAAAAGATATGTATTGAGTTTTCTCTCTGATCTGCGCTTATGTCCGGGGGTACCGGTGATGGCCAGACGGTGTTAATTGGTATTTCGTTGCGAGGTGATGGGTTTAACTGGTTTCCCATCACCTACCAGGTAGTTTTCTATGGGCTATTGTGCCCCCTTAACGAGATTAACTGTGTAGGTCGTCTTGGGCATTGTGAGTATGCAGATGTCAGCGCCCCAGTGTCTGGACTTCGACCTGGTTTCGCAGGTTTCTGCATGGCCAATATCCATCCATTGTTCTGGCCGTGGCTTTGCAGAAACCTAGAGACTGGGCTGTAAGGTTTTTGCTTTTTTGTGGCTGGTCACGAGGTCCTGCGGCCATCTTAGGACCCACGGATTGTGACATCCCTTGGTAAACTGACCGCAGCCTTTCTCCGCTATCAGCCCCAGTCTCCCGTTTAAAATGTCCAAACTGCAGCTCTTTGGTTTGGTGTTGATTGCAGAATGAAGGAAAACTTCTCAAATCTTACAGTGGGCCGAAGGGCTTGTTTCAGTGTTGTCTCTCTGTGTGACTCATTGTGTCTCACATGGCTTACAAGGACCTGTTTCAACACTGTATGACTCTCTGACTCAATACACAAATTGATATCTGATAATGTGTGAGCCTTTCTTCAAGTCAAAATGGAAAGCAGTAATGTTCTACCTAACTTCATACCGATTGGTATCCTGTGGAGTTTATAGAGTGGAGTTTTGTTTTGATTGTTTTGTTGCTACATCAAGTTTGCTGTTGGACTTTGAGAAAAAAAAAGTACAACTTCCATCTGGCCTACCTTCCTTCTTCAGATAATTATGATGCACCACGATTGTAAAACTTGGATGGTGTCAAAATGTTAAAGGACTGCATACATATTTAATATTGGAGCATTCAATGCATTTTAAAGCTTACTATTTCAAGACATTTTAGATACATTTTAGACACACTGGCCTTGTATTCACTGGAGTTTAAGATGAGAGGGAATCTTATAGAAACATATAAAATTATAAAAGGACTGGACAATCTAAATGCAGGAAAAATGCTCCCAATGTTGGGGAATTTCAGAACCAGGGGCTACAGTCTAAGAATAAATGGGAGACCATTTAAAACTAAGATGAGAAAAAACTTTTTCACCCAAAGAGTTGTGAATTTGTGGAATTCACTGCCACAGAAGGAAGTCGAGGCCAATTTACTGGATGAATTTAAAAGAGAGTTAGATAGAGCTCTAGGGCGAGCGGAATCAAGGGATATGGGGAGAAGGCAGGCACTGGTTACTGATTGTGGATGATCAGCCATGATCACAATGAATGGCGATGCTGGCTCGAAGGGCCCAATGGCCTCCTCTTGCACCGATTATGTTTCTATGTTTCTATTTTTAAATACAGGATCGTATTTCTAGGTTTACATTTTGTTGTTCAACAGAATATGGACATGAAAAGAGATGGTTTTCAAAACTTTAACAGGTCAGATGAAAGCTTTGGCTTCAGTAACAGCATAGTGTCTCTGGGCCTGAATGTTGTAGGATCGAGCCTCACTTTTGGACTTAAACATAGCAATTTTGGTGGAGTAACAAAGAAATGTTTTATCATGTGTGATGGTATATTTTTGATGGAATCTTAATGGCCCTGACTTTCTGTTCAAGTGGATGAAAAATATCTGATGATATGATCTGCAGAAACACAAAGACTTGACCTTTTATGTCCATCACCTCCAAAAAACGAATTGTTAATTTCTCTGTGAACTTTGAATCTAGCTTAGTACAAATTAGCTATGCTGTGTGATTTCAAATTAGATAGCTGTTACTAATTCACGTGGCGATTAATATGATAATTAAAAATAATTCCTGTGCTAATTTTAATCCTTATGAACATTGAGAACGAAATGCAGCTTATTTAATTCTAATTTTGGTTAAGGTCAGCATTTGTTTGAATCTTTCCAAAAATAAAACCTTTCCCCGATTTCTATGGTGAAATTGAGCTGTTGGACCAGCTTGAATCACATAGGTCTATAAAATAGGACAATAGAAACTGGCCATTCGGCCCAACATAACTGTTCTGGAGTGTATGCATCACACATGTCTTCTCCTTCTCTTCTCCACATTAAAACATGCCTCCTTCATGACCACATACCACATACCACATACCACATTAAAACATGCCTCCTTCCTTCCTGTGTTTAACTGACTTCCCTTTAGCTGTTCAGACCAAGTCACATCAATTCCTCACAATCGCTGGTTCTGAGTAAAGAGCATTACGAATTCTCGATTCTTCGGGTTCGATATTTTCCCACAATTGGAAATATCTCCATGTTCATTAATTCCTTTCAACTATTCAAGACTTTAATCAAGTTCTTCCTGTGTTGTCCAAAATCCTCAGGCAAGGAGATAGGCGGCGGCATCTGCTTTATGATCAATGCTTCGAAGTGCCGATGAAGGCCCCAGTGCCCAGATCCAGGGGTTTACTGATGACTCTATTCAGTATTATGTTGTTGACAGCTGAGCTGCAGTCAATGAATCTCATCCCAACAAAAGTGTTTTTAATGTCAAAGTGCAAGGGAGATGGTGTCCTTGTGGTCGTCTTGGCTCAAATCTGCTCCCTTGATCTGGAATACCTATAATCAAACAGATACATTTCTGAGCAGCACAGTGGCGCAGCAGTAGATTTGCTACAGCATCAAAGACCAGGGTTGGATCATGACTGGGTGCTGCCTCTATGGAGCTTGCATGTTCTCTCTGCTACCACCTGGGTTTTCTCTGGGTGCTGCGATTTCCACCCACACTCCAAAGACATACATGTTTGTAAATAAATTGACTTCTGTAAATTGTAAATTGTGCATAGGATGGTGCTAGTGTAGGGGGCTGAAGGGCCTGGTTATGCACTGCATCTCCAAAGGCCTGTTTATAAAATGCCGTCCCTTTTATCTACTGAGGGAATTCACCTCTACCATCTGCTTGGTGGTCTACATACCACCCCAAGCCAATGAGAAGATGAACGATTAGTCACGGCCCACATCAGTACTAGTCTACCGGATAATCTAGAGCCCTTGCATTTTGTGTACAGGAAGGTCATCTCCCTTAAGGAACATTTAGTTCTGGATCACCTTGACAATAAGAACACCTATTCATTGACTACTGCTCAACCTTCAACAGTCATAATACTGAATAAATATGTCTCTAAACGCATGGATCTTGCCCTTGGGGCTTCCAACTGCAGCTGACTTACTGAACAGCAGACCGCAGCCGATTAGAATATTTCTTCCATCCTGACCTCAGCACTAGTGTCCCTCGGGGTTGTGTTCTCAGCACCCTTACTCTCCTCTCTGTACACCCGTGTCTGTGCAGCTAAGTGCAGCACCAATTCGATCTTTAATTTTGCGGATGATACCACTGTGCTTGGCCGGATCAATAGTAACGATGCGACAGAGTACAAAAAAGGAGGTGGAGAATGTTGTGCTATGATGTTGGAACTGTAGCCTCGATGGTAATTTCAGCATGATGGAAGAGGGGGACGATGCGGGGAAGTGAGGGTGGGGGGGGGGGGGGGGGGGGGGATGATGAGTGAACTCATCACTGTCCTCGTCAACAGAGCTACTCTGAAGGTGGTCGATAGCTAAATGTTCCTTGGCATCCATATCACCAGCAACCTAACTTGATTCCTTCATAGTCAGCAAATTTGACCCACTGACCCGCGGAGGTCAGCTGTGGGAACGGATCTGCTGGTTCCGGCCGGGCTGGAGTTCCAGAGCCCCAGCCGCATGGGGCAAGTTCGACCCACCTTTTGGCGCGGAAGGTCCCAATGAGGTCCGGATCAGCTGCCTCACCCATTTTCAGGGGAACTTCCCTGGGGTTGGGGGGGGGGGGAGGGGTTGTCTGAATTAAAGGGGGTAGGGGGACCACCAATTGCTGGGAAATTGGTGGTAGACTTGTATGATCTTTGCTCTGCTCTGATGTTTTGCAAATGGCGTTTCTATCATTGAACTTCATCTTTGCTGTAAGTATAGTGTACATTTTGTGAGCTTCACGTGAACAAGTAGTTTTATTGCACCCTATAAACTACTCCGAATGTGAATGGCGGAGAGCCTTGGACTATTCAGCCTTCCATGATGCCTATAACCATTCTGTCTGGTGTCATCCCACTTCATTTTTTTTGCACGTTTTATAGAGTTTCCAAACCTGTTTCTTAATATCAGTGGAGAGGAGATCAAATGAAGCCAGAAGCTTTCATCGTCTTCCAAATCTAATCCAGTCAAGGTTAAAAAACTGTTCAATGTCTGCTTTGCAGTCTCTAATTCTACAAATGATTCCCTATGCTATGCTTGCTTTATTGCGATTTTTACAACCCGTATCATTATGAGATATCTGTGAACAAGACTGGCCATTCAAACAATTCTGCTATGATTAGTGGAATGATATAAGCAATCTAAATATATTGCTCATTTCATGCAAAATAGAGAGCAAAAGATGGAGACAAAGTGCTGGAGTAACTCAGGGGGTCAGGGAGCATCTCTGGAGAAAAGGAACAGGTGTCATTTTGGGTTGAGACCCTTCATCAGTCTGAGAGTCAGGGGGGAGGGAAACTAAAGATATGAAAAGGTACATAGAACAAATGAATGAAAGGTATGCAAAAGGACAAATTAAGCCAGCAATGATGACCAAGGAAGGGTGGAGCCCCCAATGATCCATTGATGGCTGTGGAGAAGTGAAAACCAGTGATACAAACAGTGAAACTATGCAGGACAACAGTGAAACTAGTACGACGATGAGGATGGGAGAGGAACGGAAAGAGAGGAGATGCAGGAGTTACTTGAACAGAGAAATCAATGTTCATACCGCTGGGCTGTAAGCTGCCCTGGCAAAATATGAGATGCTGTTCCTCCAAAATGCATCTCCTTCACGCTGATAGTGGAGGAGGCCCAGGACAGAAAGGTCAGTATGGGAATGGGAAGAGGAGTTAAAGTGTTTGGCAACCGGGTGATCACGAAGGCCAAGGCGGATTGAGCGAAGGTGTTCAGCGAAACGATCGCCCAGTCTACGCTTGGTCTCGCCGATATATAGGTACCAACACCGGGAACGGAGGATACAGTTGATGAGGTTGGAAGAGGTGCAAGTGAACTTCTGCCTCACCTGAAAGGACTGTCGGAGTCCCTGGACAGATTCGAGGGAGGGAGTATAGGGACAGGTGTTGCATCTCCTGCAGTTGCTGGGGAAAGTACCTGGGGAGGGGATAGTTTGGTGGGAAGGGGTGTTAATCAGGGAGTTGTGGTGGTGGATGGATACCTTGCTTCCAGAGCAAACCTCTATGCAGAAACATGGAGGTGTGCCTAACGGAGACTTATTATTTAATGACTGTAATTCTGTGAAATGTTTTGCTGTTTTAGAATAAATCCAGTACGTACAATCCAGTTTGTGCCATTCATTTGAGTTAAATGTCAAAGCTATCCAACATTTCCGACAGATTTGCGACATAGCTATGCCCGCACTGGAAATGGAATTGTTCCAGACTTACAATAGCATCAAAGCAATTGATATTGTAACGTTATCTTTAAAAAACACCTTCCAATCGAGCTCACATTACAAGATCCTCGCTGTGTGTGTTTAATGACTGGATGTATGTTTCTGGAAATGCGTGAGAAGGGATTAAAATCTAAAGCCTAGATGGTACCAAACTGCAATATGAAAATCAGCAGCCTCCCCTTTGGTCTTTTCACTCAATGCTCGGTCGGCAAGATTATTCAGTATGATTTCCGGTTAAGGGGTTCAGCACTTGCAAATCTGAGCTGCTATCAGCTGGGGTTGTTTATGGAGATGTGGTTTTGTATCAGCACATTTTGGATCGTCTTTCATGGGAAGAAATAGTTCTTTCTCATGTGGGAGTGTGGGGTAGTTTCTCTGCCACACTGATGCTACGTTCCAGTTGTTCTCAGCAAGTAATCTTGCAAGCAGGTTCTGAAGCTGCACTTTATAGGTGTGTTTGTGCTTTAAGTGTTGTGAGACTGCTCAAGTGTAAGGTTTTCGGTCATCAATGTATCAGTAGTCTACTTTCTACGAGAAGGGATGGTCAGTAATAAAGACCATGAAGATTGTTTTGAGGATATGGCATAGGTTAAAGGAACATTTACACCAAGTTTGCTCCCACACAAGGACCATATATCTAGGAAAAGGGGTTATTGGCAAGGCTTGATTTGTGCTTAAAACCTGTTCCCTGCTCTTCATTCTTAATCAAAGAAAAAAGTATATTTATATAAGGCTATTTCCAATCCCAGGGAAGTACAAAGAGTTCTATTGGCAGCAAAATATTTTTAGAAATGTAATCATCTTTACAATTTAGGATTCATACAACCATGGTTCATGTTATTGAGGCTGCAAAATATCCTTGCTGCAAATGTGCTGTGTGGCTAACCTTTGGGGAGGCTGGGTCTCGTAAAGCAACTGGAGATGTGAAAATGAAAAGATGAAAGGGGATTGAAGGCTTTGTGGCAAAGTTTGCGGATGATACGAAACTCGGTGGAGGGGCAGGTAGTGTAGAGAAAGCAGGGACTCTGCAGAAGGACTTCGATAGGTTGGGAGAGTGGACAGAAAAGTGGCAGATGGAGGAAAGTGAAGCAAAGTGTGGAGTCATGCATTTTGGTAGTCGGAATAAGGCATAGATTATTTTCTAAATGGGGTGGAAACCAGAAATTGGAGGTGCAAAGGGAGTGCTGGTGCAAGATTCCCAAAAGGTTCATCTGCAAGTCGAATCGGTTGTAAGGAAAGCAAACTCAACCCTAGCATTTATTTCAGAGAGGGAAATGCATCTCCTCACTCTGATAGTACAGAAAGGTCAGTATGGGAAGAGGAGTTAAAGTGTTTGGCAACCGGGTGATCACGAACGCCAAGGCGGACTGAGCGAAGGTGTTCAGCGAAACGATCGCCCAGTCCACGCTTGGTCTCGCCGATATATAGGTGCCAACACCGGGAACAGCGGATACAGTAGATGAGGTTGGAAGAAGTGCGTGCACTTCTGCCTCACCTGAAAGGACTGTCGGAGTCCCTGGACAGATTCGAGGGAGAGAGTATTTGGAGAGGATGTTTACACTCGTGGGAGAGTCTTGGACTGGAGGTCATATCCTCAGATTTAAAGGATGATATTTTAGGAAGGAGATGAGCAGAAATTTCTTTAGTCAAACGGCGGTGAATCTGTGGAATTCTTTGCCACAGAATGCTGGAGGCCAAGTCTGGATATTTTTAAGGCAGAGATAGATAGATTCTTGATTAGTACAGGTGTCAGAGGTTATGGGGAGAAGGCAGGAGACTGGGGTTTGGAGGGAGATATAGATCAGCCATGATTGAATGGCAGAGTAGACCTGATGGGCCAAATGGCCTAATTCTACTCTTATTACTTATGACCTTATGAAAAAGTACAAAGAACAAATGAAGGAATGGTGTACAACAGGACAAATCAAAGTCATCAATGATAATCCCACAATGGTCCATTGTTGGCTGTGAAGGTGATAATGTGTGATACAAACTAACAAAGGTGATAACGAATGCACTGTGGCCTAAGATCGAGGAGTTGTCGGCCTTTGCTGGAGACAGATTTTGAGAGCTCCACCACGGGCGCCTGCAGACTTATCATCACGAAGCCCATGATCCCTTGCCAGGGATTGACCTCGGCGCTACAACCATGGGAGCTTGCGGACTTTAACATCACAGAGCCCGCGGTCTCTGGTCAGAAACCGCCTTTGGGAGCTCCAAGCAACAGGAGCTTCGACCGCCCCGACGCGGGAGCTACGACCTCCGGCTGCAGGAGCTTTGACCGCCTCGACGCGGGAGCTTTGACCGCCTCGACGCGGGAGCTTTGACCGCCCCGACGCGGGAGCTTTGACCTCCGGCTGCAGGAGCTTTGACCTCTGGGTGCAGGAGCTTCGACCAACCCAACGCGGGAGCTTCGACCGCCCTGACGCAGGGGCTTCGATCTCCGGCTGCGGGAGCTTCGATCGCCCCGACAATGGTTCAACTGCCCCGACCGCAAGAGAATAAAGAGGAAGATGACTGGAATTTTTTGCTTTCCATCACAGTGAAAAATGTGGGGAAGCTGCTGTGGTCGATGTTTATGTTTTAACTTTTATGTAGTTATGAGTCTTGTTGCTTTTTTTTTCGTATGGCTGTATGGTAATTCACATATCACTGTACCTTAATTGGTGCATGTGACAATAAAAGTCCTTTGAAACAATGCACAAGGGTTTGGGTCCAGTAAAGCAAGAGCATATTTATATGCTTGCAATGATTGAGAGTGCAGGATGCCTCAATGGAGTAAATGTTCTCCCTCTGATATGTGCCTGGGTTCATCACATTTCCAAATATCACTCCTACGTTTTTACTTTCTATTTGGAATTGAAGAAGCCAAGATGTTATTGTGTTTGTACATCGCCTTTTAGTTTAGTTTAGTTTAGTTTAGTTTAGTTTAGTTTAGTTTAGTTTATTTTAGTTTATTGTCACGTGTACCGAGGTACAAAGAAAAGCTTTTGTTGCATGCTGACCAGTCAGTGGAAAGGCAATACATACTTACAATCAAGCCACCCACAGTGTACAGATACATGATAAAAAGAATAATGTATAGTGCAAGGTAAAGTCCAGTACAGTTGAGTTAAAGTTAGTCCAAGAGTCTCCAGTGAGGTAGATAGTAGCTTAGGACTGCTCTCTGGATGTTGGTCAGATGGTTCCATTCAGTATCTATAGATTGTATTGAGGAGAAACATTTCATTAGCATATTGAGTAAAAAAAAACAACAGAAATCCAAAACAAAAGCACTCAGCTGGTTAAGTAACATTGCAGGGAGATAAATAGTTTTCCTGCTTTGGTTTCAACCTTTATTGTTTTCCAAGCTGGTCCAAACCTACAACTTCCTGTAAAGTACACTGCGGGACCACTTTTACCCTGGCTGCTGTGGTGATTAAAAAGGCAGCACACCACAAGGGATTTTTGGGGGTGACCCGTATCAGCAAGACCCATGTCTTATTGCAGTTAAGACACAAAATGCTGAAGTTACTCAGTGGGTCAGGCAGCTGAGAACATGGATAGGTGACGTTTTGAGTCGGGACCCTTCGTCAGACTGATTGCAGGGACTGATTGCTGGCACATTGCTGGCTACAGCCACATAGGTTCAGTGATCCAAGTTCAATCCTAACCTCTGGTGCTACCCGTGTGGAATTTTCCTGTGATTGTGTGGATTTCCTTCAGGTGCTCCAGTTTCCTCTGATACCTCGAAGAGGTGTGGTTTGGTAGTTTAATTGGTCACTGCAAATTGCCCCCAGTGAGTGGATGAATGGAGTGCTAGAACATGAGGGGGAGATTGATGGGAATGTGCAAGAATAAAATGGGATTAGTGTCGGTGGAGGTCTGGTGGTTCATGTGGACTCGAGGGGCCAAAGGGGCTGTTTCCCTGCTGTATCATTCTATGAATCTTATGAATGAATTAAAAAAGGCTTTTGAGTTTCAGAACTCAATAACCTGTGATTTATTTTTTGTCCTTCAAGAATTGAATGTCCATTTGTAAACCTTCAATTTCAACCTTAGTGAACCAGATCCCCTGAACAAATTTTCAGCTCACATGCAATGCTTCACCCCATGTAACTGTACAGTGGGATCAATGGGCACTTTTAAGTGAATTTAACAAAAGGCTGAGTAACAATGCCGTACTATCGATCTTATACACAGTCCAGAACCATTTTGAATACTGAGTGCAATGTTCATTGTCAGTCCGTATTGCAATCCCACAGATGATATTGCTGCTGTGTAATGGAGGCAGAATGAAGGGTGGCACAGTGGTGCAGCGATAGATCTGCTGCCTTTCAGCACCACAGACCTGAGTTTGATTCTGACTACGGGTGCTGTCTGTAGAAAGTTTTGATGTTCTCCCTGTGACCACGTAGGTTTTCTCCGGGTGCTCCGGTTTCTTCCCACACTTGAAAAAAAGAAGTACAGGTTTGTAGGTTAATTGGCTCCTGTAAAATGGTAAATTGTTTCTAGTATGTGGGATAGTGCAAGTGTACCAGTCGATGCAGACTCGGGGCTGTTTCCTCACTGTATCTCTCAAGTCTAAAGTCTAAAGATTCAAAGTGCCGGCAGCATCTCTGGATGGTGGGGTTTCGGGTCGAGGCTCTTCTTCAGACTGATTCTCTGATTCAAAAGGGGTAGATGAGTGTGAGTTCTTAGTTGTCAATTAGCAGCATTAGATTTTGAAAGCAGCAATCTATCGAGCTGCCACATACCGATCCCTTCTGAGCCCGCTGAGTCACAGGGCACAACAACATGGAATCTTGGTTTGGAACATGGTTAGGAATGTTTCCAAACTCCTTCCTGACGGAGCTGAGCTGCCAGGGTGAACAATCTAATTTGGCTTCCCGAAGTAGCTGGAATCGTGGCTCACAGTGAGTGCCAAATCAGTTCATTGCAAGCAACATTAAGCAGCTGCGTGAATAAATAGGCTGGGGGGCATCCCATTACAAAGTCACAGGGATGAAGATTTATACCGGCAGAGCTTGTCAATCTCAGTAATATCCAAGACAATTATTGATCAATTGATCAATGCTTTGTTGCCACATGTACGTGTACAGTGAGATTCTTTGTTTGCCTACAGTATGCAAGGGTCGCCATGTAAAGGGCATCAACAATGTTACAAAAGTATTCAATATAGTTGCTCCTCCTTCTTTCCCACCTCACCCTCAATCCCTAATTAAAGAGAATATAGAACAGTACAGCACAGGAACAGGTTCTTCAGCCCACAATGTTTGTGCCAAACATAACTCCAAGATGACGGGTGATCATCTAGAAGTGTACAAAATTATGAGAGGAATAGATCAGGTAAATGCACAGTCTTTTGCCCAGAGTAAAGGTATTGAAAACCAGAGGAAGTAGGTCTAAGGTGAGGGGGGAAAGATTTATTGGGAACCTGAAGGGTAACTTTTTTTACACAAAAGGTGGTGGGTGTATGGAACAAGCTGGTGGAGAAGGTAGTTGAGGCAGGTACTATCTCAACATTTAAGAAATATTTAGACAGGTACACGGAACATAGGATTCTAAACCTAAACTTTAGAGGGATATGGCCAAAAGCAAGCAGGTGGAACTAGTAGATGGGGTACGTTGGTCAGCGTGGGCAAGTTGGACCGAAGAGCCTGTTTCCACGCTGTATGACTCTATGATTCTATGACTCAATAAACTAATCTCATCAGTGTCCATTGGACAATATAGAAAATAGTAGCTACAAAGAAATGCAGATGCTGGTTTACACCAAAGATAAACACAAAGTACTGGAGTAAGTCAACGGGCCAGACAGCATGTCTGGAGAAAAAGGATGGGTGATGTTCCAGTTCAGGACCCTTTCTCAAATAGTATTATTATGTAACTGGTGTTATCAAAAAATCATGCCAGTTACTACTTTGTTAGCCTCCTCAAAATGATTAGCAAAAAGATCAAAAAAAGTTTTTAAAAAGTGATCAACAGTGCCACCAGGCAATACCTCCTCACTAATATAAGAAAATAACTGCAGATGCTGGTACAAATCGAAGGTATTTATTCACAAAATGCTGGAGTAACTCAGCAGGTCAGGCAGCATCTCAGGAGAGAAGGAATGGGTGACGTTTCGGGTCGAGACCCTTCTTCAGACTGATGTCAGGGGGGCGGGACCCAAGCTAAGGAAAGTAGCTGAGGCAGGTACAATAACCAAATTTAAAAGACGTTTGAATAGCTACATGAATAGGAAAGGTTTTCGAGGGATATCAGCCAAGTATGGCAAATTGGAATAGCTTAAATGGGGCTTCACTGCTGACTAGTTGTTGACAGGATGGTTCAGTTGCCTGATAACACTGGGAAGAAACTGTCCCTAAATAAGGAGGTGTGCATTTTCACACTTCTTTATACCTCTTTCCTGATGGGAGAGGGGTAAGAGGGAATGGCCGGGGTGAAACTCATCCTTGATTAAGCTGGTGCCCTTGCTGAGGCAGCGTGAAGTGTAAGTGGAGTCAATGGAAGGGAGGTTGGTTTGAGTGATGGTCTGGGCTACGTCCAGAATTCTTTGCAATTCAAACAATGAATTCCCCTGCTAATGTTTGTGACTCCCAGCTATATAGAGCTCTGTGTTTAGAGTTCTGTGTCAGTAGGAGGTGGTGCAAATCGATGGATGCTCCTCAGAATCTGTCCTGGTCTTGCACATCCCACAGATCATAGTGAAAGCTGCTGATGACTTCAGCTTCAATGGCTGTCTGGTTTTAAAAGCCTGCACAGGTTAGCATGATGTGGACCATAAACATATAGCTTCTTCCCTCCACCTCAGCTGTAACACTAATCATCACCGTGCACCCCCAACCCGGTGCTCATAAGACTTACTGCTTCCCCACATATTAGTGACCCCACCAGACATGTTATCCCACTCTTCATTCCCATCCTCCCACAAATATATTCTTCCTCTTTGCAGTCACATCATCACCCATATCAATTGATTCCCGGGATCCTGAGGCATCTCTGAAAATCATTGGAATATATAATTAAGAGTAAAATAAGTGAGTTTAGTTTAATTTAGTTTAGTTTAGAGATACAGCCTGGAAACAGGTCCTTCAGCCCACCGAATCTGCACCGACCAGCGATCCACGCAAACTAACACTATCCGACACACTAGGGACAATTTGCAACGATACCAAGCCATTTAACCTGCAAACCTGTGCGTCTTTGGAGAGTGGGAGGAAACCGAAGATCTCAGAGGAAACCCACGCAGTCACAGGGAGAATGTACAAACTCCGTACAGACAGCACCCGTAGTCGGGATCGAACCCGGGTCTCTTGCGCAATAAGGCAGCAACTCTACTGCTGCACCACCGTGCCACCCCATTGGAGAATTTTTACTTCATGGGAAGAGAGTGAGCATAGATTTGTAAAGTGTATGACGTGCCTCACGGTGACTATTGTTGTGGACAGAGGATGTACTAATACAGACTGGCAAAAAAACATTTGATAAAGTCTCTCAATAAGAAATTGTGAAGTAAAATTGCTGCTTGTTAATTTCTCGGATTTTATTTAAGGCAAATAATTGATCTGGTTGAGAAACTGACAGTGGTGGGAGACATAGGGGAGTTAATAGACAAGAGCACACAATGTTAGATTTATATTGGAGCCTCGACAGTTCACCGCCGTTAAAAATGCTTAATTGGGAGAGAGAGACACCCATTTAAGTTTGTCAATGGCCAAGAGGTAAGCAACGTTGTCAACAGTGTGGAAGGTGACAGTCGATTATAAAAGGTTGTTATAGATTAAACAGTGTAAATTGAATTTCAGTGTAGGCAAATGTGAAGTCATTAGCTCAGGACGTGATAAGAATGGAACAACATATGTACTGAATGGTGAGAAATTAAGAACGATATGGTTCAAAGAAAAGTCTTGGGAATCCATATGCCTTTATGATTAAAATACAATAGAAACAGGAAACTTTTAAAAAGCCAAGTTGAATATTAGATTTTATATTCAGATGACCAGAAGACAATTAAATATATTTTTTGCTGAGGTAATTTCAAAGCTTGTTTGGACCACATTTAGAATATTACTAGACCAAGTGGACCCGTTGGGCCCAAGCATTGGTGCAGCACCCTCTCCTTCCTCCTTCCCCCTTCGCCCTCCTCCCACTCCCCTCTCCATCCCCTCTCCCTCTCCCTGCTCCCCCTCCTCCCTCCTCCCTCCATCCTACACCCCCTCCTCCCCTACCCCCTCCCTCCACCCACCCTCCCCTCCACCCCCTCCACCCCTTCCCCCCCTTCCCCTCCCCCCCACTCCATCCCCTCAACCCCCCCTTATCCTCCCCCCTCCCTCCCCACCCCCTCCCTCAACCCCCCTCCCTCCCTAGGAAATAGATTTAAACTTTAAAATGTGAATAACTTTTAAAACATAACACCAATTTCAATGAAACTTCTTCCATTAGTACCAAAGGGATGACGGTGAGTAAGGTGGGTCTCAAATTGTTGCGCTATCGTGTCCGTTTTGGCTGTAGTTCTGGAACAAACAAACAAACAAGAGTTTTAGTATATAGATGGGGATTTCTGAAATGACATATTGGCTTTTGAGAAAGTATTGCATGGATTTACTAAGTGTACCGTGATCCAGGGGTTAAATTACAAGATATTACACACATGGTTGCATCGTCAGCTAGACGCTGTAACTAATTAATAATGGTTACCTTTTAATAAAGAACTGGGGAATATAGGATGGACGGATCAATCTGATGAACGATTCTGCAAATTGGGTCATTCAATTGGTCTGCTATCTCGATTCCCCTGTGCATGGCAGTTACAGTTCATTATTGCTGTTTGATCACAGTCCCACATGTTTTCCTGGGCCTTGGCATCTTCCAGGAATCGCTACAATAGACGCAAACAATAATTGATAGCTTTCCATTGCTGCGGACTCATTGAAGGGCTAATTGATTGATTTTGAATCAACTCAATTGGACTGGACCGATGTCCATTAAGTTACAACTGCGGCCAACCCGACCACTATAAATTTATGCACTGTAATAATTGAAAGTCCGGATGATTTTAGATCTTGAAGTATGCCGCTGATTGTACATAACTAAGATGTCCTGTTGCATTTGTTGGAAAACAGTCAAACATCAGTTGTAATTAAGTGAATCAAACTGTGCACAAACTAATAAACCTGCCACCAAATCCTGCAATGGATACAACATGTGGATCTCTGCTAAACATTAATGGATTGCAGTCTGCTTTATATCGAATTATAAGATGACCCTTTCTTTTTTTTTTTACTGCATTCTGATTCAATATTAAATGGTTTGCTGAATGAAACCACATCAATTAAGATACCATGTTGTTTGGTGCTAATCTTGCTAATGGATCAAGAATTAAAATTCCATTTCCCTGAACTATTCTGAATCAGTGTTTACTGGTGCATCAAAGTAACATTAGAATAAGCATTAAGTCTGCTTGTATTTAAAATATTTGAGTTGCTACATCTCAACTATTTCAAATAGTTGAGAATTAAATGACTCTCCGTGAAGTATTTTTATGTTTTCTTATCTGTGCGAATCAGACTCAGTTGTTGAACGCTGTTCATGAACGGGATTGATTTTCATAACAATCTGGTAGCTTCGTGGTCACCACTATTATCCTTTTGTAATTTTGATTTCAAATATGTGCATTTAATTTCTCATCTCTCCAACTCTCCAGGGCGGCACAGTGGCGCAACAGTAGAGTTGCTGCCTCACAGCGCCAGACACTCGGTCGGGTACCATCCAGACTTTGGGTGCTGAGTGTAAGGAGTTGAATGAATGAATACTTTATTGTCACATGTGACAAGTCACAGTGAAACGTTTTGCTTGCTTATCCAAGGTATGCAATAGTCACCACTTAAAGGGCACTGACAAAGTTACAAAGTATGTACGTTCTCCCTGTAACCGCGAGGCTTTTTTTCCAGGTACTCCGGTTTCCTCCCCCACTCCAAAGATGTACAGGTTTGTAGGTTAATTGACTTTGGTAAAATAGTGAATTGTCCCTAGTGTGTAGGATAGTGTTGGTGTAATGGATGATCACTGGTTGGCGCGGACTCTGTGTGTCGAAGGGCCTGTTTCCGCGTTGTATCTCCAAAGCCGCAAGCCTAAGTCAGTTGCTGTGGAATTTGCCCCACTATTCTGCTTCTTTAGATTTCTTGTCAACTAAGTCAATCAATGCACTCCTGTTCCTTGGACAATTATCATAGATGCAAACCATTTTTTTTAACTTTAAAATATTTAAGGATTCCTCCTAGTATTAGATATTCTTTGGATAATCACATTATCCAATTGATTGCCCATCTGATGGTCGGCTGTGTGGTAGTCTGTAATGTGGAATCTCAAAAACAACAATTCATGATATTGTTTACAGACAAAAAAGGCTGGGGTGACTCAGTGGGTCATGCAGCATCTCTGCGGAGAAAAAGAGTAGGTGACGTTTTGGATTGAGATCCTTCTTCAGACTGAGAGTCAAGGGGAAGGAGAGAGATAGGCGGTACTTGGTGGAAATTAATGTAAGATATGCAAAAAGCAATGATTATCAAGGAATTGTGGGGCACACATCAGACCATTGTTGGCTGTGGGATAGGTGATAACAAGTACACAGACAGAGGAACTCAACAGGACGACAGTAAAACTAGTACGACAACTAAAGTGGAGGAGGGACAGAGGGAGGTATCCATGCACATAATAATGTTTGGCTTAGTTCAGAGATACGTCATGGGAACATGCCCTTCGGCCCACCACATTCACATGGACCATTGATCACCTGTTCGCACTATTTCTATGTTATCCCGCTTCTCTTGTGCTGTGAGGTGGCAGCTCCACCATCTGCACCATTGTACAACCAGGAGTGCCTTTCTCCCTCTGTTTTTATCTCTCAAAGACATCCACTGACTTGGCGTCCACAGCCTTCTGTAGCAATGAGTTCCAGATTAACTACCCTCTGATTAAAGAAGTTCCTCCTCATCTCCTTTCTCAGAGAGCGCCCTTTAATTCTGATGATTAAAGGATCTCTGCATGTTCCTCATACTGCAGCCCCTTCCACAGGCCTTCCTGGAGACAAGGAACCCAGAGTAATTTTTTTCTGAAACTGCAGATGCTGGAAATCTAAAATAAAAACAGAAAATGCTGGAAATAATGTGCAGGTGAGAATGAACACTTCATATTGAAGGGTTTCGTTTTCTCCTACTGCAAATGGTCTGACCTGATTTCCAGCATTTTCTGATTCACTGGAGAAACCAAGCCTATTTGTTTTATTGCCATGGAATCTCCTAGAATATATGGATACATTCTCTGGAGTTAAAACTTTATCCATGCAGGATATTCCCAAACCAAGTGCCACATCATCCTTGACTGAATCCCATAAACATAAGGGCCTTAGTTTCCATGTGGGTTACTCCATAAGTGGAAGATTCAAATTATGATGCTGATTTCACATGAACTTGCGTTAATTCAGCATGTATGCAAATCTCCACTCATTGCAATGTTTAAGAAACATTTAGACAGGATATTTAGAGGGAATGTGCCAAACGCAGGCAGGTGGAACTAGTGTAGATGGGACATGTTGGTTGGTTTGGGCAAGTTGGGCGGAAGGGCCTGTTTTCTACTTTGTATGATTCTATGACTATGGTTTCAATGTTTGTGGAACATAGATAAGAGCATCTGAATGCTTTCAATAAAATATTTTAAAATGTATGCATTTCCATGAGATTATGTGAGACATTTAAAGTGAGCCAGCACAAAATTCATTGAAGTTGGTTCTGAAGACCAGACCGAACTGAATACAGAAGCCCTCTTGGAATAACACCCGAGATGTGATACATTTAAACAGGGCAAATTAAAGATGTCTAGCATGCAATCTCTGAATTATAATGTTAAAATTGTTGCTCCAATATTCTGAATTGCTTATTAAGGATGTACACTTTTTGGATGTAATTTAACAAAAAAAATCCTCATTTGTTATGCTTCACTGAAAATGTATGAAAAGCCATTTTTAATGTGGGTTTGTGTAGGAGTAGTAACAGGTTGATGACTATTTTTTTGTTGGTGAGAGTGCGTTTCATAAACACCAGCAAAATCTTTGATTTTAAAAATCCCTCCGCCCATAATTGAAAAGTCCAATATTTCTTTCACAAATCTATGACCACACTCTCAAATGCGAGAAATATTCAGCATCCATTTTGTCTGATGCACCAATTGAACTGACCTGACATAAATTTCAAGATGCTGCACCCAAATTTCGTCAGACGCTCATTGACTAATGCCAATACAGAAAATTGATCTCTTTGTCTTAACATAATGACCATTTCTACAACATATATCAAATACTGTCACTGCTTACTGCAGAAAGCTATTTTTAATTAAATAACCTATACCGTCAGCAATTTCTTTCATATCCTTTGAGCACCAACCTGACCTCAGGGGGGTGGGTGGAGAATTGTAAAGAGCTTAAATTTAGCTATTTCACTCATGATGCTGAATAAGTAACTCAGACTGATTGAGAAATCATGTAGGAAGCAACTGCAGATGCTGGCTGGTTTATACCGAAGATAGACAAAGTGCTGGTGTAACTCAGCGGGTCAGGCAGCATCTCTGGAGAAAAACGATGTTGGCATGTTCATGAGGGGATTGAATAAATCGACATGGAAACGTAGATAGAATCTTTTTCCCGGGATGGAAAAATCAAATACGACAGGGCAAAGTTTAAAGGGGATGTGCGGGGCACATTTTTACCCAGAGGGTGGTGAGTGCCTGGAATGTGTTGCTGGGGAGTGGTGGTTGAAGCAGATACAGTGGCATTTAAAAGGCTTTTGTATAGGCTTCCAGATATGCAGGGAATGAAGGGATGTGGGTTATGTGCTGAGAGATAAGTAATGGTTTTGGTATCATGTTTGGCAAAGACATTGTAGGATGAAGGGCCTGTCCTTGTGCTGTACTGTTCTATGTCTTATGTTCTATGTTTGACAGCATAGCAAACTATCAGTCACTGTAACTATATAATGAGCTTGTCGAAGCCCCACCTCATGCACCAGGAGCAGACATTGCCTTTGGGAGAAAAATCCTTTCCTCCGCAATTCTGCATCATTGCAGGAAGCTCCAATTATACAGGACATGAGCCAAATTTGGTCGTTTTATGAAAGGTGGGGCTTTGTCAGAAAGAAGATAGTGTGCAAACATAAAGACAAATTTTTTAAAAGGAACAATTATTTTTTTTAAAAGAAAGTTAAATCATTTAGAAACATGGCAAGTGTTTAAATAAACTTACAATAAGAGTGTCATAGTCATGCAATGTGGAAACAGGCTCTTTGGCCCAACTTGCCCATGCTAACCAACATGTCCCACCTACACTAGTCCCACCTGCCTGCATTTGGCCCACATCTCTCTAAGCCTGTCCTATCTGCCTCAACTATCTCCAACTACCTGCCTCAACTATCTCCACCGGCAGCTCATTCCATTCACCCACCACCCTTTGTGTAAAAATGTTACCCCTCAGGTTCCTATTAAAGCTATTGCCCCACCCCTTAAACCTATGTCCTCTGGTTCTCGATTCCTCTACTCTGGGGAAGAGACTCTGTGCCTTTACTCAATCTATTGTGTGAGGCAGCAACTCTACCGCTGTGCCACTATGCCACCCCCCATGTGCCATTCCTCGCTGGGGAATTCAAATGTTTAAAAGGTTCAAAGGTCTGTTTATTGTCACATATACCATTTACTCGAATTACCAAACAGCCATATGAAAAAAAGTGATAAGGCATACAACTGCATATCCGCCACAGAGGATACCCCACATTCCTCACTGTGGTGGAAGGCAATAAAGTCCAATCTGCTTACTCTTTATTCTCCCGCGGCCGGAGCTGTTGAACCATCCACAGTCGGGGCGATCGAAGTTCCCACGTCGGGGCGGTTGAAGATCTCACGTCGGGGCGGTCGAAGCTCCTGCGGCTTGGAGCTCCCAAAGTCGGTCTCTAACCAGGGACCGCGAGCTCCACGATGTTAAAGTCCGCAGGCTCCCGTGGTTGGAGCTCTGAGGTCGATCCCTGGCAAAGGAATCGCAAGCTCCACGATGTTAAGTCCTGCTGGCTCCCGCTGTTGGAGCTCCCGAAGTCGGTCTCCAGCAGATGCCGTCAACTCCTCGATGTTAGGCTGCAGTGCGGACGGAGATACGATACGGAAAAAAATCACATCTCCATCGAGGTGAGATTAAAAAAAGTTTCCCCCAACCCCCTTACCCATAACAAGCTAAAGAACACTAAAACATACATTTAACACATACTAAAAAGACAACAAAGAAGAAAGGGACGGACAGACTGTTGGCGAGGCAGCCATTGCTGGCGTCACCCGGTGGAATTGCCACGTCTCTTGGCTCTGTTGCCAGATTTCATGACAAATCCACCATAGGGACATGGTTGAGAAATCGCCAGTCTGCCAGCAGTGTTTGAGCTTCTGTGTAGAAATGGCAAACCTGCTGGCAACTATTTGGGATAATGCCAATGGACCTGTGTGAGCTTGATCACTTTGCCCAGCATAAACTGGCTACAGGGATTGATTTTTTTTTTCCTTTACCAATACAGTTTCCCTTTAAAATATAACTGGCTGCTACTCATTAATTCTATATATAAATTATATATATATAAAGCAGAAACAGCTGTCACATTCATTGATTAGCTGAAAAACCAAGGAATGTTGAAACAAGTGTCTGACAAGTTTAATGAATATTAATGAAAGACTGGAGAATGAAATGTGGAGTGGCTTTCTGGGAACTGAGTTAATTAAGTAAACGGTATGTGAGAGGTAATTTAGTGCTTGGGGAGAGCACTGTTCATTTGGAGGCACTTGGCAAAAAAATGTCAAAATATCCTTCTTGAATTACATGCTCCTTACTAAACATGGATATATATATATATATATATATATATATATATATATATATATATATATATATATATATATATGGGTATGGGTGATAATTCATTAATATCACATGCAGTTAACGTTTTTAATTCACTAAATGTAAAATGTGATTCCTGAGTCAGACCCACAGGAGATGAAGTCTGAAGTCAGTAAAACGTCAATGGAATAATGTTATCTCTTGCTCCGATGCTGCCAGACCATGTGAGTCGCTGCAGAGTTTTCTATTTTGTAGTTTGGGATCAGAGATTTCAGTCTTTCTAACATTTCATTACGGGAAATTATTGCTCATTCAATACTGGAGTCGCACAATATTTGACAATTTGGACATAGTGTAATGGCAAGGTTAGGTTAACAGCTTGCTGTGTGTACGATGCTGTGTTTCTGATTATGTTGTTTAGAGACCAACATGTAGATGAAAAATAGAAGGGAGTCAAGAATGACCCTTGTCCATCCAGAAAATGGTACTGGTAACATTCAACGATTCTCCCGATGGGAATGTCAGTTTAGTCTTCCAGTGAAAAGACATATGTCCCTTGAATTAATTATTCAATAATATGTGGTTAGCTGCAAACATTAAATAAGGCACAGAGGCGTCACTGGTGTCACCCAATGTCAACTGTGTAATTGTACATTCTGTGTGTTTATGTCTCATTTGTTAATAAAGAAACCATAAGAAAAAAAAAGGTACATGATAGTGCAACAATTTTAGGCTCACCCTACTCACCATTCCCCCGCGGTCTGAAAAAATCAACTTTTGTTACTTTTTAAAAACAATTTACCCTATAAACTTTAATAAATGCGCTCCCCCACCCCCCCCGGAGGACAAGCGGGAGGACCGGTGCCCGTCCCAGCGTGCCCCGCGCCTGACCTTCCTCCCGTGGTGCTGCGCGGCGGCAGAGGTGGCAGCAGAGAGTCCAACAAGATGGCCATCGCCGCCGTTCCCGCCGTTTGCCGCCAATCGCAGCTGTTCGCAGCCGAGCTGCAGGAGAGGCTTCAGCTCTACGGCTTGCTCTGCCTGCAGCGCTGGACGCACGGGGCCGAGATCAGTGGCTTTTCCCTGTCTCCCCTCGCCCGCCCACGGCCCCGGGGGACACTCCCCGCCCGGCAACGGGTCCATGGGTTGCCGGACCAACAGGATCATTAGTTGCGGGAGGGTTGCCCGACCCGCAGGAGAAGCCCGCAGGAGAAACGGGGCAGAGGTCAGTGGCTTTTCCCTGTTCCCCCCTCGCCTGCCCACAGCCCCGGGGGACACTCCCTGCCCGGCAATGGGTCCACGGATCGGTGGGGTTGCTGGGCCCGCAGGTTTCCACCCAACGGGGGTTGCCGCGCCCGCAGGTCTGCCTGCAGCAGAGATTTGCACCCAAGGGTGCACACCCATCTAGTAATTTCATTAAAATGTAAGCATTATTTGTTCCAGTTAATTATTTTTGCTTGTGTAAACAAAATTTTGATTTTTTTTCACAATGTGGATTTGTTACAGACCACCGTAGCAAATGAGAAATATGCATAGGCCTTCATTCAACTCTGTGCTTGGAAACTTCTTTTCAACTTACTTGGGTTAAACAAGTTACATTAATTTCACCGTATCAGTTCTAATTTGCATCAAGTCCCTTGGCAAAGCATACAATTGAAAGGAAAGGGGCTTCAAACAAAACAAGATTGCAATTACTTGCTGGAATTTTTGCAAGTAAATTCTGCAGTTCAATCAAAACATACATCAGGTTCTCAATTTATATGCTAAATTAAGAAAATTTAAAAGAAAACAAAGATGAATAAGAGCTAATACAAAACTACTAAGTATTTTTAAGAGAGTCAAGTGTTTTAATGTCATATGTCCCAAAACTGAACAATGAAATTCTTACTTGTAGCAACACAACAGATATGTAAACGTGTCTGAAGAAGGATCTCGATCCGAAACGTCACCGTTCCTTCTCTCCAGAGATGCTGCCTGTCTCGCTGAGTTACTCCAACATTTTGTCTATCTTCAGTATAAGCCAGCAACTGCAGTTCCTTCCTACACATTTTGTAAACACCATATTCAGTACACAGCAGAATAAACAACAAAAAGAAGTTCAAGATAAAATAAACATTAAGTTTTGAGATCTGCTGGATCTTAGGCATATATTACACCTCTGTTAGGTCCGCATGGAGAACCAAGAGTTGTTCATTCACTGTATAATATCTTGTCTTCAACTCATTTGAAATATTCTTAACATTTCTTGAGGCTTGTAGATGCTTTGTAAATTCATCTTTCATTATGATATTGATGTTGGTTTTTTCATTATGATATTGATGTTGGTTTTTTCCTTTGATGTTGGTTTCACCACCATCGTTTGAGTGAGTTCTTGACACAAAATCAGATTTCTAAATAAATTTAAACACCTGCATTAAAATGAAGGGATGTTTATCTCTGAACAATGGGTTCTGAGAACTGATTAATCTCAATGTTGACATCGGTCTCAATTAAACTGAAAATTTAATGAAGTCCTTTATCATTTATCAAAATGGTCTCAAATGGCTAGTGTGCAATGAATCAACTTGAAAAAACATTGGTTATTGTCGTGAAGGGAATTGCAGTAGAAATGTATATAGAGCATGGTCCCATGCCCACAAGAACAGCAATGAGATGAATAATTAAAAAATCACCAGAGATTTGCAGTGAGTGCAAAGAATGAGGAAGAGACCTGACCTGAAATATCACCTATCCTTTTCTTCCAGAGATGCTGCCTGACCTGCTGAGTTACTCCAGCACCTTTTGTCTATCTTTAGTATAAACCAGCATCTTCAATTCTTTGTTTCTCCATTTTGGCTTACTCCACTATGAAATCTCCTCAAGGTATGCGTCCTTTGAAGAAGTTCTCTTCATCTCTCTGACGGGAGTTCTGCAAGACTCTCCCTCACTGCTCCCCCTCTGTGGTTCCTCCTGCTCTCCACCTCTACGACCATGTTCTAACCCGGACGTTACCACAGTTACGTGTGTTTCCTTTGTGCTTACCTGCACCTCTATCTTATACCTCGTGGCTTTCAACTTCGGTTCCAGACCTCCCAGTTCAGACCCAACCCGGATTTCAGCTACCATCAGTCAATCCACCGCTTCTCACAGTTCTCCTTCTGTGCCCTGTGTTACTACACTGGCCTCCATGCTCCCGGCACCAGCAGGCCCTCGCTCTGACTCTCCCACAGCTCTGGGTCTCGCTCACCCACACCTGCGATGGTCCTCAACTTTAATTCAACAGTCTGAAGAAGGGTCCCGACCCGTAATATCATCTATCCTTTTCCTCCAGAGATGCTGCCTGACCCGCTGAGTTACTCCAACACGTTGTGTCTGTCTTTGAGATTACAAGCCTCACTGCTAAGCTTAAGAGGAAATCTAACACCAGTTTCCAGTGTTTGTACATGCACAATTAAACATGAGTATCTCAGAGTTGACATCCGTGATTCCCTGCATTTCCACAGGGAATCCTCTTTGCGACATCCCGGTGTAATCATCAAAATCAATGACCCAACAGGACTTCACTTTGTGTCACGAGCTACTGTGATTTTAATGGAGTGCTCAGTATAATTACTGCTAAACAACCTCTCTAGCCCTTAGAGTATTTCTTTTGATGGGGATCGTCATTCCCACGGAAAATTTAAACACAATTTAATTTTAGATCTATTCGTCTTTTAAAAAACTTTCAGCTTCTACTTAGTCTCGAGTGTACATGCCCCAGTCTATTTTCATTCTGCACAAGATGCTTAAAAAGCGAGTTTTAAATGTCAGCTCTCACTGTCAATGGGGAATAGACATTGTGATTGGCTACAAATTTGACAGTCGGATGTAATAGGTTTGATTGAGCGCGAGGTTTGATTGACCCGCTCGCAGGCCCTTCATCGCCCTGCGTGGCCTGGCCGCGGCACTTTCCATCGTCCGGTGGGGGCTCAGGACCTTCATCGGCCTGCTCGGCTCGGCCCTGGGACTTTCCATCGCCCGGTGGGGGCTTCAAAAGTCGGGAGCCTCGATCGCCTCGTGGCACCACGGGAGAAGAATGAGGAGGAGATAAGACTTTTCTTTGCCTTCCATCACAGTGAGGGTGTGCCTGGAGCAATCACTGTGATAGTTGTTTGTGTAAAAAATTGTAATTGTGTGCCTTGTGTTCTTTATTGTCTACTGCCGAACCCTGACGTGAGAGGAAGCTGGCGCTATTTGTTCGCCGCTATTCCGTCAGGATAGTTTGTCTGTTTGTTTTTATGTCTTGACTGTTTATGTAAAGCGTCTTTGAGCATTTGGAAAAGCGCTATAAAAAATAAATGTTTATTATTATCATTATATTATTATTATTATAATATTGTGGCTTGATCCAGAGTGTGATGAATGCTGCAAGCTGGATGTCCCAGAATACATGCTGCATGAATCGAAGGGAGGAAATGGGTCATCGCTAGAAAAAATGGTGCAAATTCTTTTTTTTTTTTAAAGGAAAAAAACGACAACTTCTACACATAAATGTGTTTAGTTTAGAGATACAGCAAGAAAACAGGGCCATTGGCCCATCAAATCCACGATCTCCGTACACTAGCCCCATCCTACGCACTGGGGAAAATATGCAATTTTTATCGAAGCCAATTGACGTACAAACCTGTATGTCTTTGGAGTGTGGGAGGAAACCAGAGCACCACCCGGTCACGGGGAGAACTTACAAACTCCGTAAAGGCAGCACCCGTAGTCAGGATCTAACCCGGGTCTCTGGCGCTGTAAGGCAGCAACTCTACTGCTGTGCCACCGTGCTGCCCACAGTTGTGCTGCATCGATTGCCTGAAAAACATCTCTAGCCATTATGTCCTCAAATGACTTTCAGGCAAACGTTAGGCATCATTTCTTTGCATGTGCTAATGAAGGATGCATTGTCTGGTTTTGGTCAATCTGAGAAGAGCAAGCATCAGGCATGACATTTTCAAATTGCGTTTGATATCCTAAAGTGACGGGCAACAGATGGTATTTTTTGTGTCAAATGGTGGAACAAATATGTTCCTCCTGATCCCATGGCAATGTTACTCTCTGCAAATAGGCCACCCTTTTACTTAACTAAGGATTGTTGTTCATTAAGCAATTGAGTCAAAATTCACGTGCTGAAATGAATAAGGAATGCGGGAGATCTTTCCAATTCTTGAAGCAATCAAGTCTGTTCTGCCAGTTGGCACAGTGGAATGGGGGTAGAGTTGCTGCCTTACAGCTGCAGAAACCTTGGATTGATCTTGGCTGTGGGTGCTGCCTGTATGGAGTTTGTATGTTCTCTCCGTAACCGCGTAGGTTTTCTCCAAGTGCTCCAGTTTCCTCCCACACTCCAAACATGTGCAGGTTTGTCGGTTAATTGGCATCTGTAAAATTGTCCCTAATGTGTAGGATAGAACTAGTGTCCGGGTAATTGCTGGCCAGGTCAAACGTGGTGGACCTGAAGGACCAGTTTCCACACTGTATCTCTAAAGTCTAACAGTCTAATGAGCGTTGTGAATCTTTGGAATTCACCTCTGCGTCCTCCAACTCTCAAAAACCCGGAGGGCTTGAGATTCAATCCTCAAGTTCATCCAAAACAAAATTGGATAGATTCTTGTAGACTCGGGGGGAATTTGGGGAAATAGAACTTGGACAGGAACATGGTGCTGAGAGTGAAGATCTTCACTGAGGATGAAGATCTTAATGACTGGTGGAGCGGCCTCAAAGGATGGATGGCTTATTCCTGCTTCTACTTCTTTTGTTCTTCTGTTCAGAAAGCATTGATTTTTCCCTGTTTAACTATTGATGAGGTCCTGCAGAATTGCATCATCAATCAAATGTTGAGTTGTTTGCTTTGAAGTTAGCCCTAATGTTGACGTGCCGAAGGAACAATGCAGGTTGTAAAATAGTCTTGATCGAGGACATGGAGTAATCTGGATGTTCTATCTTGGAGAGGGATTTGGGACATCAATGAGCAAAATATGGAAGTTGCTCAAACCTGCTCGTGCTTGAAGGGGAGAATTGGTCAAAAGTGGAACTGCCATTTTGAAATGTCTTCATGAGCTTAGAAGGAAAAGAAAAATATGATAACGTTGCTAAATGAGCAGTCATTTGTGTATACTGAAACCTGACAAACATGAGATAAATTGGTATTCCTCTTCCTTTGCAATGGTGTGCTCCTAAAACAAAGTTTGCAGCTCTGTTGGTTCTGTTTGATTGGTGAATGATGTCATAGGGTCACAAGGTCATATGTGATAGGTGTAGAATTAGGCCATTCGACCCACCAATTCTATCCCTCCCTCCTAACCCCATTCTCCTGCCTGCTCCCCATAACCTCTGACACCTGTGCTAATCAAAAATCTAACTATCTCTCTCTGTCAATGCTTTTCCAGTGTGTCTTTATTTATAAACATATCGTAGTGACTCACAGTACCTTACTGTTGTCACACTGAACGCTCAGTGTCAATCCTACCAAACCTTATCAAGCTGAATAGATCGTTGATAGATAAAACATGCTGGAGTAACTCAGCAGGTCAGACAGCGTCTCTGGAGAAAATGGTGATGTTTCAGGTTGAAACCATTTCTTCAGACTGAAAGATAGAGAAGGCCAAAACAAAGATGAGCTCAGGAAGGGTGGAGTCCACAATAGCTCATTGTTGGCTGGGGAAGATGTGCTAACGACAGGGATACAATGATGCAAACAGTAGTACTGGTAGGATGTTGATTTGCAAATGGTTCAGCTCTGCAGAAAGCATCATCCTTTCTTCCCATGAACGCTATAATCTTATCTACTCATGTACCAGCCCATTTAAAATTATTGCTGGAAAAAAATCAGCACAGTGAGCCAGCAAGTTGTATGCAAAATTATATCTTCCTCAATAGAACAGACTTATTTCCTCTGATATCTCCATTTTGTTTATCAATTTTAATGAGTTAAATGAAATTACAGTGCTTTAATCCAGAAGTAATAAAACTGGTATATTAGGCTAATATTCCAAACTGGGAATAGATTAAACTCAGGAAATAAAGGTCACAGATGGAAATTAAAATGAATGGATCCTGCTCAAGCGTACAAGCTCAGGAAGAATATGCAGCACTAATTGAGAAAGTGATATCCAAGATGAGACCAGGGAAATCTTCATGCATAGAAGGAAAGAAGATATCAGCGAAAGCCCAAACTCCGATCCACAGCACCGTCCGAGCACCTCACCAAACAGTGATGCCAAATCAAGGATGAGTGTCAACCCAAACACTCGCTCTTCTCCCCTCAGGCAAGAGGTACAGAAGCGTGAAAATGCACACCACCAGATTCAGGGAGAGTTTCTTCCCAGCTGTTAGTGCTGTTAGTGACCTCCCATGGTCCTGACCTCCCATCAATCTAATTGGCGACCATTGCAATCGTTTTAATTGGGCTTTACTGGACTTTATCTTGCACAAAACGTTATTCCCTTTATCCTGTACCTGTAAACTGTGGGCAGGTTGATTGTAATCATGCATAGTATTTCCGCTGACTGGGTAGCACGCGACGAAAAAGCTTTTCACTCTATCTCGATAAGCGTGACAATAAACGAAACTAAACTACAAAATAATTTTTTTAATAAAATGTTGATGGACAAACATTGACCTGAGAAGCATCAAATAAAAAATAATATGCTCAAGGTTGCAGGAAGGGATGTTTTGTTATCCCTGTGCTTTTGTGATTGAAACTTATTTTATTTCGATAGTGAATCATTCCCAAATATAGCCAAATTGTGCGTCTTGTTGATGTGACGCCTTATGTCGGAAATAAATGCCTTTGATTCCTTTCTTGTCATGGTGGATCACTCTATTCTGCACCCTAATGACTCACGCTCTCTGAATAATTGACTAATGAGTCTTTCCATGTCACTTAAGACAATGATAACAAGTGATCTTTCCAGGGTACTGTAAAAATATAAAACTCAGTTCGTAGATGTGTATTTTGTTGATGTTACAAGTCCAGGTGACTCTTCCTGTTGGATCTTATTACTTAAGCTGGGTAATGGCCAGTGAATTTGACGGTCGGTCGGGGTGGTGTTTTTATTTATTTCCCTTCTGGCAATTTAAATTTAAAATTAAATCAACAGCAGGTTTTTACCATTTTGCAGCATTTTTCTCATTACTGCACTCCTTCTGTTTACAAACATTGATTTCTTGCTGGGATGACATTTCACAAGATATGGGACAGCTTCTAGTCCATTTCATCGCTTCATGTCTGTGGTTCAGGGTTGAGCCTGATGTTTGGTCTTTCCCTAGGTCAAATCTACTGGCAATTTTACTTTCCTGCGCATGAGGTTTTGATCCCAATTGGTGCACAAACTCAGGTATAGAATCTATAGCATCTGATAACTTTTCAAAGAAGTTCTGTACACAAAGGAATAAGATCAACTCTATATCGCCACAAGACGCAAACTTAACTTATAATGATCCGGTGCAGAAGTCTAACCATAATTTGTGACACATGTATCTCTTCACACATCCTCAATTAAATTAGCTAACTACAAGGTAGAACTTAATATATAGAATAGAAAACAACTGGAATATTATTCCATCTCAAATTTGTGCCAAACTTAAGCTTCCAACAACAGGTAACTAAACATAAATGTTTTTATAACGTTTTAATTGGATTACAAGCACACACCAATTGTGCAATTAGTTAGTTTCAAGTTGTTGCTGGATGGTGATGGTGATGTTGATGTCAAAAGCTGTTCACCCACTCAGTTAAGAAATTGAAATTGCTGAATTTCATGTGTTTTTATTCCGTGGGTCGTTAAGGTGTTTAAAAAAAAAAGATTTAGCATCAGTCTCAGAATGTTTATGATCCCCTCTGATCTAATTGGATTTAATACCAGCGGCAAATTGAGTTATTTTCTTCACTTTAATTGGATTAAGAAATGTTTCCATTTTGCTGACTGAGATGCTTAAATTCAGGATTCAGCGTTAAATGCTGTAACTGGGAGGAGCAAGCAGACATTGATTCACCATTATCTCTTCAAATATACACTCACGGTGATTATAACCAATTGTAATAGAGGAGTAGACACAAAATGCTGGAGTAACTCAGCGGGTCAGGCAGCATCTCAGGAGAGAAGGAATGGGTGGCGTTTTGGGTCAAAACGTCACCCATTCCTGCTCTCGTGAGATGCTGCCTGACCCGCTGAGTTACTCCAGCATTTTGTGTCTACCTTCGATTTAAACCAGCATCTGCAGTTTTTTTTCCTACACGCCTTAATAGAGGAGTACACTCTTGTTTGAGTCCACTCTGCCTGCTACCTGTCACCATCCTCCCAAGGCCAATAATTGGCAGTTAAACTCAAACCCAAAGATGAACAAAGGACTCAAAATCGTCAAACAAACATTAAATTAGTCAATGGGTTAAAAGAATAGGTTTGGGAATTTTGTGGTCACGCCAGTCATTTATTCACACGAGTTGCCAAAAGCAGATCCAAATATTTGTGAACTGTTTGAATGGATCAATAGAGAAATGTATAAACAAGGAACAGCAGATGGTGGTTTACAAAGAAGGACACAAAGTGCTGGAGTAGTTTAGCAGATCAGGCAGCATCTCAGGAGAAAATGGATAGGTGGTTTCGGGACTTTATATATACAGCACGGAAACACCCTTTAGCCCATCAAGTCCATATCGGCCAACAATCACCCCGTACACTTGCACTATCCTACATACTAGGGACAATTTTACAACTTGCCAAAGGCAATTAACCTACAAACCTCAACGCCTTTGGAGTGTTGGAGGAAACCAGAGCATCCGGAGAAAACCCACACGGTCACAGGGAGAACGTATAAACTCCATACAGACAGCACATGTAGTCAGGGTTGAATCCGGGTCTCTGGCACTGTAAGGCAGCAACTGTGATGTCCCTTCTTCAGGACCTTTCTTCAGACTAATGGATCAATCTTTTGTTCTCTGATCTGATGACCAATATTTCAGGATCTAGCTTTGCAAAGTGCTGCAAAGGACCATCCTACATTGTACAAAAAGGCCCAATAGGCGTTCCACAAGATCTTCCACCAAAGTGCATTCCCTCATCCCGTGTTGGCTCAGTCCCATACATCGCAATGGCAAAAGTCAGATCTGCTTTCAAGAAGGTAACTTCTTAAAAAGCAGTCGGCCTGGATGGGTTCCTGGACGGGTTCTGAAATTGTACGCCAATTGACTGGCCACCTCTTCACTGGCAACTTCAGCCTCTTCTATCCCCATGTTCCAGTCGCCAAGAGAATTAAGGTGGCCTGTCTCAATGACTACCACCCAGTGAGTCTAACATTGACCATGAGGAAAGCTTGTTAATGGTGCACACTTGTGCCAGACTTCTGGCCATTCCCGACCCTCTGCAATTTGCGTGGAGTAAAAATATGCCTATGCCTATATCCCTTACACAATGTTTAGCTCTGGATCACCTTGACTATAAGATGGGCCTTCCATCTGCAACTTGCTTCTGGATTTCTTGACTTGCAGATCTCAGTCGATTAGAATAGCTCATGACATATTCTGTACCCGGACCGTCAACATTGGTGCCCCTCAGTGTTGAGTGCTCTGAAATGGTGAACTGTGTGACCAAGCACGGCAGCAACCTGATATTAATGATGAGACCAAGCACAGTCTGGGCGATTGTTTTACTGAACGTTTTGTGTTGACCTTCGCTCAATCCGCTTTGGCCTACGTGATCACCCAGTTGCCAAACACCATACCCAGACTGACTTTTCTCTCCTGGGCCTCCTCCATTGTCAGAGTGAGGCCAAACGTAAACTGGAGGAACAGCACCTCATATTTCACTTGGGCAGCTTACAACTCAGTGGTATGACTAAACTAATACTCTTTTGCCCTGCTCCATTTTTTTCACGATAACCTTGAACCATTCTGCTGTCTCGCATGTGTTGTTGCACTTCTTGATGGTGTTTATCCATTCTGTATTTATTTTGGAGAATACCTCCATGAATTACTTCCATTGTTAATATTGTTATCCCTGAGATTGCCAAAAAAATAAGCACGAATCCTAATGTTGGGAAAAAATGTACAGCTGGGAAAAAATAGCGAGGAAACTCTTATCAATGACTAGGTGAATGTTAAGCGCAGCCACTGATTAGGGGCAGGGTTATAAAGGAACTTAAATTAGCCGACAACATTTTTATTTTGGGACCTAAATCAACGGCGCTTGGTGCACTTCTATGTTGAAAGATCCTGATAATTATTGGCGCATCAGTCTTTTCGGTTTCCTCTCTTATTTTTGTGACCAAATTGAAGGTTGCTTCATGTAAAGTGGTACTCTGTCAGGGAGGATCTGGGTGTTTTACTTCCTTTGAGAAGGAAGCTGATTTGTGCGGTCAGCTGGGTATTATTCTGCCTCAGTGATCCATGAGGAATCCGGCTGAGCTGGGTGGTTCCACACTGCTTTATATAGATCGTTAATGACAATGGCATGCACACGTCCCTTCTGCACATGGGTGGTGGGTGATGCAGTACCATGCAGTATGTTATTATGCAAAGCACTTGGTTCTCAATGCAGGTACAACAAATTACCTACCTGTCAAGAAATAAACTGAAGATAGACACAAAACGCTGGGGTAATTCAGTGGGACAGACAGCATCTCTGGAGAAAAGGATTGGGTGACATTTTGATTCGAGAACTTTCATTTTGAGCTCAGTCTGAAACATAGAAACATAGAAAATAGGTGCAGGAGTGGGCCATTCGGCCCTTCGAGCCTGCACCGCCATTCAATATGATCATGGCTGATCATCCAACTCAGTATCCCGTACCTGCCTTCTCTCCATACCCCCTGATCCCTTTAGCCACAAGGGCCACATCTAACTCCCTCTTAAATATAGCCAATGAACTGGCCTCAACTACCTTCTGTGGCAGAGAATTCCACAGATTCACCACTCTCTGGTCTCGAAGGGTCTCGACCCAGAACGTCACCTATTCCTTTTCCCCAGAGATGCTGTCCGTCTCGTTGAGTTACTCCAGCTTTTCGTCTCTATCTTCAGATTGAACCAGCATCTGCAATTCCTTCCTGCACATGAAATGGATTGAAATTGTTTATTTGTGTGTGCATGTGCGCTTGTGTGCGTGTGTGTGTGTGTGCGTGTGTGTGTGTGTGTGTGGTTTCTATTTATGGGAATTTGTGTTTGAATATTGAGGTGTGTTTGCAATCCTCAATACACATATAAAGAAAATTAATGTGTCCTGTCTTAGGACTGACTGGGTCTCAAGTACAGTATGCAAGGTGTGTTTTAGCAGCAGGCAGACTGGCTACATGCTGGGAACGGGCTTTGCTGTATAAAAATTGCAAACTGACTACTGGCCAGCCTTCATTTAACTTTTTAATTTCAGTACTAGAGCTTGTTTTGGTTTTTTTCCCCCTCAGTATGTCAAAAAGTGAAAGAATATGCATTTTACTGAAATTATTCCATTGGACAAAGGCAATTTAAGAGAAATACTTTATTTAACTCAAAAAGTACTCTGAAAGCTCTGTTTTGATCGTTAATTATTAAATAACGCATGAATAAATACTATGTCTTACTTAAATGTGATTCACAGACCAGAAATTGCATTCAAAAACAAGGCTTTCAGAGTATGAAAGTAAACATACTATATATTTTTCACGTGCCGTTAATGTGATCTTGAGTGCACAGACTGATATTGCGATGGAAGTAGTTACAGGAGGATGCAGCCAAATTGTGGGATTGATTCATTAGATCTGTTGCAAGATTATATCAGATAAATGGCATCTTGTGCAATAAAGTTCTGATCCTTTGGAAGTAACTGTCTGGGCCTTGTACCAAAAATTCACTAATTTATATTCCCTCACTTTGCCCTCTTTGCCCTTGTGGTTCCCATTTATAAACCCAACGCCTGTTAACGGAATGGTCTCAGAATTATCTAAAGCAGAGCACCTTTAAAAAAGGCAGCACAGTGATGCAGCAGTAGAGTTGCTGCCTTACAGGTTCGATCCTGACTACGGGCGCTGTCTGTATGGAGTTTGCACATTCTCCCTGTGACTGCGTGTTTTTTCCTGATGCTCCAGTTTCCTCCCACACTCCAAAGACATACAGATTTGTCGGTCGGTCGGTTGGCTTTTGTAAACTGTCCCTTGTGTGTAAGATAGTGCTGGTGTACGGGTGGTCGGCGTGGACTCGGTGAGCTGAATGGCCTGTTTCCATGCTGTATTGTTGAAGTCTAATTGGGCGACACAGTGACGCAACTGGTAGAGATGCTGCCTCACAGCGGCAGAAATTCTGGTTCGATCCTGATCTCGGGTGCTGCCTGTGTGGAGTTTGCACGTTGGCCCTATGACCAGGTAAGTTTCCCTCGCATGCTCTGGTTTCCCTCAAGTGCTCCAGTTTCCTCCCACATCTCAAAGCCGCAGGGGTTTGTGGGTTAATTAGCCTCTGTAAATTGCCCCATGTGTACTGAGTGAAACAAAGTGGGATAATATCGAACTAGTGTGAATGAGCCATCAGGGGTCTGTGTGAATTTGGTGGGCAGAAGAGGCTGTTTCCGTGCTGTATCTTTAAACTAAACTAAATATCATCTGTTTTATCATTTGATAAAGCATGTGAAGAAAATTGTCAGTTAATGATGCTGAAACAATTTAATCCAAGCAATTTGTATTCTCTTGCTGCTGAAGGTGCTTGGTCATTTTCTAAACCATAATCTTGTTTGAACTGAAGGTGTAAACTTGATTTGTTAGGCTCAATTCACTACCTCACTTTTGCTGGTGTATGTAATAGTAATAACATTTCCTAAGAGAAAATGGGGGCTTTACGCATTGCATAATGTGCCCTTGGGTATTATAATATTTATTATCTGCAGTTGCTGTATAAGTACTTGAGAAAGCTCTGTTTAAAGATTGCTTGTAATCTAAGAAATAAATATTTATTTATGAGGATTTAATGGAGTGGGTTATTTCATAAATCTGTTCATGGCTATATACTTTTGTTTTCAATTGTATTCTTATTTTTTTTTTAAACTGCCTTAGCATTTCCTGATTCTATTTCCTGTTTTTATTTCACGTTTCCAACATCTGTAATCTCTAAAGGGCCTGTCCCAGTTACACGATTTTTAAGGCGACTGCCGGCGACTGTCAAAGTCGTAGCAGATCGCCAAAGTTTTCTTTTACCCTACAACAATGACCACGACAATGCCGAGTCAGGTCGATACAAGTCACTTTTTTGGTGAAACTAGCACCTGGCTAAGAGATTACACCGTCTTCGGAAACATCCCAAAATTCCCACGCTTACCTGACCGTCAAACTGTCGCCTCCAATGTACCTGTCAAATGTCCTGACGGTAAATAAATTGGTTAAACAAAACTATCTTCTGGTATCTTCAAATACCTTTTCTTAATTTAATATTACGTGCTTCTAAATGCATCTGTGACAACCTAGCAAACCTGGGGACAGCATGTGACAGTGCCCGCAATAAGCTACGATACCTGGCGACAAGCCAGCTGTTGCCAAGAAATTTCTATCAGGAAAATATTTCCATGACGCGCCAAGATCCGCTACGATTCATTGAAGATTCCTCATGATCATGCCCGCGACACCCCGGCGAACGTTCGGCAACAGCCTAGTCGCCGGCAGTCGCCTTAAAATCGCCTAAGTGTGACAGGCCCTTTATTATAGCTTAACAAAACTCTGTAACATCATTCACAGTGTATAAACAGTGCCAAGTTTGGAGCTATACAGCGTCTGATGTTTCGTACCGATGTTTAAGATTAGTTTAGTTTGGAGATACAGCATGGAAACAGGCCCTTCGGCCCACCGTTCCATATTATCCCACTTTCACATCTACTCTCTACACTACAAACCCGCATGTCTTTGGGATGTGGACGGAAACTGGAGCAGCCGGAAGAAACCCACGGGGTCACAGGAAGAACGTGAATACCTTTATTATTTTACACAGACAGCACCCGAGGTCAGGGACGAACCTGGGTCTTTGGCACTGAGACAGTAGCTGCACCACTGTGCCGCCCCTATTTAAGATTTACTATATAATGATGCAAAGTGAGAGAGTCTAGGACCAGAGGGCACAGCCTCAAAATAAAAGGATGTACCTTTAGAATGGAGATGAGGTGGAATTTCTTTATCCAGAAGGTGGTGAATCTGATTTTTAAAGCAGAGATTGATAAAGCATAGCTCTGATTCATAAGTAAGGCAGTCAAAGGATACAGAAAAAGCAGGAGAATGGGGTGGATAGGAAAAAATAGATTGGCCCTGATCAAATGGCAGAGGATGGCCTAATTCTGCTCCTAGGCCTTATTGTCTTATGATCTTATTCCCAGTTATAGAAAATACCTCATCACAATATAGTTGCCTTCCAAACTCTGCAACACTGTGATATTTTGTATAAAAGCAGATGGTTAAGGATTGAATTCCCAACATGTAAGCCAGTTATAAACCCCCTGATTACTTGGGACTTAATCTGTATTTCAATGCCAGTGCAATGTATTCAAAATTAAATATTTTGTAATAAATCAACAAAATAAAAGGGTGTACCTTTGGAATGGAGGGGATGTACCTTTAGTATCAAGTGGCACGAGACTTTCTCTGTGTAGCTCAGATTTGCCAATGACGAATTATCTATAGTGGTCGCACGTACATTTAATAAAAAGGAAGCTTCTATAATAGTTGCTTCGCAGGGGATGATGAAAATGTACTGCTCCTCCTTTTAGATGGCCTTTTGCTTGCCCTTTATCACACTAAAAGAACAGGAGAAGCCTTGGGCATCAAATGGTGTGACCATGAATGCTCCTTGTTCAGACAGCAGGATTCCCACTTATAATGATAGCAGCCTTTCCATCTGAGCTGGATGTCTGCAGCCACAAGGTTTCTCACCTAATGGCCTGGTTCATGAAGGATGAAACTCTTTCAACAACCAGATCTCTGATACTGCTCATTGTCTCCTTTACAGATGTCTTTCTTTCTAAATATTAATGTTGCTCTTTTCTCCTACTCCAGTCCGCAGTGAAACATACGTCCAATTCACACAATATAAATGTCCGCTGCATGATCTGACAAAATCTGAAATTGAGAATTTATTTATCACGAGACATTTGATTTATTTTGAATACCTGCAGCTGGTTAGTGTGTTTAATGTACCAACCTCTATTGCACTGTCGAGATCCTTCTTCAGACCTGGCACGGCCCGAAACATCACCCATTCCTTCTCTCCAGAGATACTGCCTGTGCCGCTGAGTTACTCCAGCATTTTGTGTTGATCTTTGTTGTAAACCAGCATCTGCAGTTTCTTCCTACACACTCGATTGCATAGTCTTCTCATTGTACAGTAAGGCATTCTCCTTGTAATCTGCATTTTGTTGCAATTCAACTCAACTCAAAAGTTGAAGCTGAATATGCAGTAGTCCACTGTTGCACTGCCTAGTGCAATAATCTTCATGCCAGCTAGAGGGGAGGTTGATTGGGATAACTGCTCAAAGGGAAACTAAGATCTGCAGGTAAGTTAGAAAATCCTGCAATACAAGCAGGTCTGTGTCATCTTCTAGACTGAGAGAGAAAGTATTCATGCATTTTCCCTTAAGTGACTTTCCTATTGCAGCGTCGTAATGCAAACTGTGAGTTGGGACACAAATCAATGGCAGGCAGCTTGGAATAATCGTGAGACAAGGAAGTTGAGAGAAACAGTGACCTTAACTTTAATTGGGCGTACAGTACAGGCATGGGCAGCACAGAGGCTCAGCTGGAAGAGGTTCAATCCTGACCTCGGGTGCTGTCTGTGAGGAGTTTGCACGTTCCCTCTCAGACCATGTGGGCTTCCTCCAGGCGCTCCGGTTTCCTCACCAATCTCAAAGATGTCCGGGTTTGTAGGTTGATTGGCCTCTGTACATTGCCCCATGTGTGTAGGAAATCGAAGATGTTGGAGAAAACCCACGCAGGTTATGGGGCGAACATACAAATTCCGTACAGACAAGCACCCGTAGTCGGGATCGAACCCTGGTCTCCGGCGCTGCAAGCGCTGTAAGGCAGCAACTCTGCTGCTGCGCCACTGTGCCGCCCAGGAGGAAAGAGGACACAACGTTACCTCACTCCCTTCCTAAACTACATACCCCCATCTGTATCAAGTCTGTAGCACTCACAATGACCTCAAACGACATCACAGAACCCATTGAACTAGCATTGAAATGAGTCGTTCTTGAACCTAAGGAACTGCCTTAGAATAAAATTAAACATAAGTGCACCCTGCCTGTCAAACAATCAGCAGGCATGTGCAAGACAGTAGTTTGTGAGTGAATGTGCAATTCTTGCTGAATTTTCCCTTAATAGCTTCATAGCAATGATACTCCTATTACTTTGCTTCAACTCCTTAAACCGTCTCCTATTTACCATGACCGCAGGGGTAGAGTTTGTCCAGATTTGTCCAATTTAACCAAACCTTTGTCCATCTTTCCATCAATTTAGTTACAGTAACATGGATGAAATGTGTGCAGATATCTTAACACTTCCACCCTGTGCAGAGGTATCTTGATTCCACCAGTTGAAATTACAGAAGTCAGCCAGATTGAAATGCTGGGGGAGGATATCATTGCACATTGCATTGTGTTGCATCAAGGTGCCCTTGAATGAAACGTGTCCCGTGGAGTCCCAAGGTTGACGAGAAATCTAAGGCCCATTAAGCTTGATATTATTGTCACCAAGCATTGTGAAGCTTCAAGACTAGAAGGTGATCGCAAGGCATCAGTAAAGTAGGTTTATTGGAGTAATGATGATATACATAATAAGCTTTAACCCCTTAGTTGATTTCCTGGCGTCAAATCTCCTGTTACTTCAGCTGACAAAGTGAAAGCGTGTGGAATTTAACTCTGCCTTCATCTGGTGAGAACATTCGGGTTGAATGGTTGCTGCCATCTGCTCTTCTGACTGGAGCAGACTGCTCAGAGTCTTCAGAAGGGAGAAAAACAGACCTCGGCCACAGTAATCCTCTTCCTTGCCTCTCCACAGCCAGATGTGCTGTCAGTGCACACAGCCAAGTAATTTGATTAATTATTGTCTCTTGTCTGATTTCACAGCCTTGTTTAACCAAAACTGTCACTGAAAGGGGCAGGCTAAATAAGCACATACCAATGCATTGCGGTGGCCAGGATAAAAAAAAACCTAAACAGGCGCTCTATGTAAGAAGAAGCTGCAGATGCTGGTTTACACCGAAGATAGACACAAAATGCTGGAGTAACTCAGCGGGTCTCTAGAGAAAAGGAATAGGTGACGATTCGGATCGTGACCCTTCATCAGACCCTTCAGTCTTGACCCTAAACGTCACCTATTCCTTTTTCTCCAGAGGCACTGTCTGACCCAGATAGGATTTTAAATGAGGTTCTTCATAATAAGCATCAGCGTTGTGGAAAAATAGCAGTTTGTTGCATGGTTGCGACTGAGTATTCATGTGGTAATACTGCCTCAGCTACCTCCTCTGTCAGCTTGTTCCATATACGCATCACCCCCTGTGAGAAAACGTTGCCCCTCGGGTCTCTATTAAATCTCCCCCACCCCCCCCCCCCCCCCCACCTCGCCTTAAAACGATGCCCTCTGGTTCTTGATTCCTCTATGCTGGGTAAAGGACTCTGTGCATTGATCCCATCAATTCCCCTCATGTTTTTTATATACCTCTCTAAAATCAACCCTCGGCCTCCTGCCCCAAGGTCTGAGGTCCTAGCCTGCCCAACCTCTTCATGTAGCTCAAGTCCTGGTGACATCCTCATAAATCTTCTCTGCACTCCTTCCAGCTTAACAACATCCCTCCAAGAGCAGGGTGGCCAAAACTGAACACCATACTCCAAATGCGGCCTCACTAAAGTCCTGTAAAACAGTCATATTTATTGACATTACTGTTGTAGTTTGGGGTAATCTAAGAAGCAATTGCCAGATTAAATTAAATGTTGTTCATTGTGATTTTTATTTGTGTGTCACTTGCATAAATTGGGTGTCATATTTAGCAATATTTTAGCTATACATTCTTGTCCAGTTTATTCTGAAATGCAAACATAGCACAAATAAGATTGTGGTTGTTGGCACTCGTTTGTTTAGATTGATCACCATACTCCAGAAAAAGGAGGGCAGGGATTGATGTACAAGTCCAAGTATTCAAGAATGTTTAAAATAAATTTGTTGTGGAGGCCAAGCTCATTACTTCTGCATGAGAAAGATTACTCGTATGCTGAGGTAACAAAATTGTAACTGCATTTTGGACATATTTGTTTATGACAATATTATAATATGTGTACAAAGGAATCATTCATTACAGTTTAAAACATCTTCATGGGGAAACAAATATCCTTTAGACCTGCATCAAGCACCAGTTTTAAATGCACAAACCATGCCTTCAACAAAAGACCGTGACCAAGAGGGTGGCGTGACAGCGCAGCATTAGAGTTGCTGCCTTACAGCACCAGAGACCCAGGTTCGATCCTGATTATGGGTGCTTGCCTGTACGGAGTTTGTATGTTCTCCCCGTGATGTGGATGGGTTTTCTCCGGGTGCTCCGGTTTCCTCCCACGCTCCAACAATGTATAGGTTTATAGACTAATTGACTTGGTATAATTGTAAATTGTCCCTAATGTGTGTAGGATAGTGTTAATGTCCAGGGATCGCTGGTTGGCACAGACTCAGTGGGCTGGAGGGCCTGTTTCCACATTGTATCTCCAAACTAAACTAAACTCAGACAGAGGAGCAGAATTAGGCCATTTGGTCCATTGAGTATGCTCCACCATTCCATCATGGCGGATCTATTTTTCCCTGTCATCCACATTCTCCTGCCTTCTCCCTGTAACATTTGACAGCGTTACTAATCAAGAACCTGTCAATCTGTGCTTTAAAAAATATCCATTGACTTGGCAATGGCAAGTCAATGGCAATCTTGGCAATGAATCCCACAGATTCACCGCTCTCTGATTGATGAAATTCCTCCTCATCAAAAAGATGCATAAAGAGAAAAAATTCTATGTGGATTATTGCTTTCATTTCCACATCAATGGCTCTTTATTATCACACGTACCAAGGTAGAGTGAAATTATTTCTTTTGCATTCAGATCTGTAAGATTATTTCCATTCGTAACTGCAATCCTTGTTTAAGTACAGAACACGCAGAAACAGCCAACTGAGTCCAAATGCAAGAGTCACCAGGTTTTGGTTCAATTTTCAGAGTTCCTGTTGTAGCTGGCCATGAAGACCTATTGCAGCTGCCACCTCCATCCGATTTGTCCTGCAAATCATCGTCCCTCTCCTCAGTGCCTCCCGTAGCCAACCTTGAGGGCACAGAAGGCAAGACCCCCGGTTCTTCTTAACGGCCCTTTGTTCGGCGTCCACCGCCATGGCCGACTCCCTCCGCCGACTCTCCGGTTCGCAATCTTTGGAAGTGAGCAGGAGACGAACCCTGGACGAGGTTCCCACTACAGGCAGGTTCCTGGTTCCACAGTGGGTGAGCCGGGCCTGCTGATGGGATAGAGTTCTTCTCTCCATGTGTTGCCCGTCGAGAGTCCTTCCCTTGCTAATCGGTTTCCTTTCCCTACCTGCCACCTTCTCCAGGCTTTTACTCATCATTCTTTTCTTCATACATCCTTGCTAATGTATAACATTTGTCCTTTGTGTCCTCGGCCGACACAGAAACCTGCATATGTACAGCTATGACATAAAGGGGTGACGCCTCATATGTAAAAGGGACAATTACGCACTGCTTGCATTGTTCCTGTCAAGTGGAAAAGCTCCTGAGTTGAAACTCCACAACTTGAGCTGTGTGTCCCTCAGCAACATGGGCAGTGATCACAAAAGTAGCGTGCACCCCTTTGTCTCCTGGGCAATTTGCCCTCAGTGCGGTGATTTGTAAGGCATCAAAGGTCACGAGGAGAAGGCAGGAGAATGCGGTTGAAGTGACAAAATACATCAGCTTTGATGGAATGGTGGAGCAGACTCAATGGGTATCCAGAGGGTGGATTCTTATAAGTACCTGGGTGTCTACCTCAATAATAAATTGGACTGGACCGAAAACACAGATGCGCTATACAGAAAGGGCCAGAGCAGACTCTATCTGCTAAGGAGACTCAGGTCGTTTGAAATGCAGGGGGCACTCCTAAGGACCTTCTACAACACGGTGGTTGCATCAGCCATTTTTATGGAGTGGTTTGCTGGAGCGGCAGCATCTCAGCAGCGGAAGGGAAGAGACTCGACAAGCTGGTCAGGAAGGCCAGCTCTGTCCTGGGTTGCCCTCTCGACTCAGTGCAGGTGGTGGGAGAGTGGAGGATGATGGCAAAGTTAACATCGCTGCTGGACAACGACTCCCACCCCATGCAGGGCACTGTCACTGCACTGAGTAGCTCCTTTAGTGACAGACTCCTTCACCCCAAGTGCGTGAAGGAGAGATATAAGAGGTCCTTTCTTCCCGCTGCTGTGAGACTGCACAACCAGCAATGCACCCAGCAGATGAATCAACAATAACAGCTAAGAACACACGGAAACTGATGACAATTTATGTATCTTTTATTTATAATGAATGATCTCTTGCTCTCTTGCTATCTATCCACTTTGTTGCTGTAAAACTGTAAATTTCCCTGGTGTGGAACGAATAAAGGAATATATTATTATTATTATTATTATTATTATTATTATTATTATTATTATTATTATTATTATTATTATTATTATTATTATTATTATTATTATTATTATTGGCCAAATGGCCTAATTCTGCTCCTCTGTCGTATTATGAGAATGCCAAGGGGGTTATCACTGCAAAAGTGTTTTAGTAAAAGCATTTTTAACAACATGGATATTTCCTGAAATGTATGGAATTCAAAGACCATGAATGCCAAGAGGTACCAGGGACCATTGGTGTTTATTGTGGAGACTCGGCAATCGTCACCATAGGTTACTTTTATAAAAAAGTTTGTGATACACTTAGCCATGGAGATGGAAGCTATGTGAAGTATTGCATTATGATGGTGTCTAATGTTGAAGCAGGCAAGCAACCCAGAAAAAGGCTCGAGCAAGACTCTGAATATTCAGGTTTATTTTCTATACCGGGAATGAAATTTGCCACCGTAACCTATTTGTCTTCACTTGACAGCACAATAGGTTCAAGTAGCAGTTACTGAATCCAATGGTGCCTACTCTTGCACTAGCCATTTTGAATGACGGTAGGGGTTTCATTTAGTTGAGTTAAGTTTATTGCCACATGTACTGAGGTACAGTGAAAATACTTTTGTTGTGTGCTAACCAGTCAGTGGAAAGACTATATGTGATACATGATAAGTCTGAAGAAGGGTCTCGACCCGAAACGTCGCCCATTCCTTCTCTCCCGAGATGCTGCCTGACCTGCTGAGTTACTCCAGCATTTTGTGAATAAATACGTGATTACAATCTAGCCGTCCACGGTGTACAGATAAGGGTGGCATGGTGGCGCAGCGGTAGTTGCTGCCTTACAGCCAATGCAGCGCCGAAGACCTGGGTTTGATCCTGACCATGGGTGCTGTCTGTACGGAGTTTGAATTCTCCCCGTGACCTGCGTGGGTTTTCACCGAGATCTTCGGTTTCCTCCCACACTCCAGACGTACAGGTATGTAGGCTAATTGGCTTGGTAAATGTTTTTAAAAAGTGTCTCTAGTGGGTATAGGATAGTGTTAATGTGTGGGGATCGCTGGTTAGCACGGACCCGGTGGGCCGAAAGGGCCTGTTTCCACGCTGTATCTCTGAACTAAACTAAACTAAACTAAAGATACAGGATAATAAGGATAAGATTTAGTGCAAGGTAAAGTCGAATGAAACATCGTCCAAGGTTCTCCAGTGAGGTAGATAATTGTTCAGGACTGCTCTCTCGTTGGTGGTAGGTAGGGTCAGCAAGGAAGAAACTGTTCCTGAATCTGGAGGTGTGCGTTTTTCACACTTCTGCACCTCTTGCCTGATGGGAGAAAGGAGAAGAGGGAGTGACCAGGGTGAGACTGGTCTGTGATTATGCTGGTGGCCTTGCCGAGGCAGTGTGAAGTGTAGATGAAGTCAATGGTGTTTGTTGATCAATGGTAGATGGAGTTCAGATAAGAACGGTCAAATTTACAAAGCAGTTAAGTAAAACTATTTACTGATGATGTCCTCCTGTTATAATTATTTTATCTCTATCCTGTTGATCCCACATTGGCTCTCAACAGCTCTGAGGTTAGAAAAAAAACAATATTTTACCAGGAACCGCACACTCCAAGCTGGATGTCAACAATCTTCCTCACTTTTCCAGTTAAGTGGCAATTTAGGTTCCTCAGCAGTCATTGACAACAGCATAAAAACCAGATGAGTTCTGAATGAAGGTATTTATTTTCCATTGCAAAAAAAGTTTGCAAATCCCATAAAAAACACTGCAAAGCAAAAATATGTACATGTTCTGTCCTCCTTTAGCTTTGTTTTTTGTTTCTATGAAGCAAGAGTTGGTAACATTTTACTTTCGTGGAAACAAAAATATATCTGAGTCCAAAATCAAAGTGGATCTCAGGAAGCGTTATACTGGCAACAAATGTATTGTAGGCATCTGAAAGCAAGAAATTGTGAATAATACAATCGGAGAATAGAATTGTAATATGCAAGTCCATCAGTGAGTGTACATGTATCAATTATATCTATCCAAACTAAAACAGACAAGAATGTTAACCTCTTTAGCCTTGTAACACAGTGGGACTTGGAATGAGTTGTCATGTGCAATAGCTTTGAGGATTCATGAATATGAGTCTATTTGCACTGACCTTCTAACAGATTTCACTAAATCTTAGTTTGAGAGATACAGCGCGGAAACAGGTCCTTTGGCCCACCGAGTCCGCACCGACCAGCACATTAACACTATCCTACACACACTAGGGACAATTTACACGTATACCAAGCCAATTTACCTACATACCTGTACGCCTTTGGAGTGTGGGAGGAAACCGAAGATCTCTGAGGAAACCCATGCAGTCATGGGGAGAACGTACAAACTCCATACAGACAGCACCCATAGTCGGGATCGAACCCGGGTCTCCGGTGCTGCAAGCACTGTAAGGCAGCAACTCTACCGCTGCGCCACCATGCTGCCCTCGTTGCACTCTGCCTTCAATCTTAGTTTCCTCATTTTGCCAACGTCATAATTTTCTCTGTGGACCTGCTAGGTTCTTATCATTGTAAACTAGGCATAAGCATTGTTGGTCTCTTTTGCCTTGGAGAGTGAAATGAAAACTAAAGATAAAGGCATGTGGGCGGCACGGAGATGTGCATGATACTGCATGCACCCAAGATAATGTAAATAGCAGGTACCTTGTCCCTTTCAATCAAGTGTAAATGAAGACTTTCATTAGGCTTGTTACATGGTTGTTAGTTCAGACTGTCGTTGAATATTTTCAGAGTTTGTGCTTTGCATCAGTGAATTTTCCTGACAGCCGAGGAAAGAAAGAATGTGACATGTTGGAAATCAAACAAAGGGTTTTTAGTGGGAAAGGGCTGGTACCAAACATTTAAGCTTTGACTGCTTTTTCTGTGAGGCTACTGAGCTTTTCTTGGAGTGGCAGATGATACCCTAACAACCCTCTCGCAATCTGAAGAATCAGGGTCTGAAGAAAGGTCTCAACCCAAAACATCACCCATTCCTTCTCTCCAGGAGATGCTGCCTGTCCCATTGAGTTACTCCTGCATTTTGTGTCTGTCCTCTTGCTATCTTCCTGGCCAGTTTGAAGGGCCTTCAATTTAAGGGACTGGGAATTTTAATGTTTGGAGAGTGGGGTCACATGTCAATTGCTCCCTGGTCCATCAAGAAAAGCACAGTTAATAATATTAAAGGCAATAATATTAAAGGCTGTCTACATTTCACGCTGCCTCGGCAAGGACACCAGCATAATCAAGGACCAGTCTCGCCCTGGCCACTCCCTCTTCTCCCCACTCCCAACAGGCAAGAGGTACAGAAGTGTGAAAACGCACACCTCCAGATTCAGGGACAGTTTCTCCCCAGCAGTTATCAGGCCGCTGAACTGTCCTCTCAACAGCCAGCGAGGGGTCCTGACCTATCTATCTGAGTAGAGACTTTTGACCTATCTTTAATCGGACTTTATTGGACCTTATCTTACACAAAACATTATCCCCTTTATCCTGCATCTGTACGCTGTGAATGGCTTGATTGTAATCATATTTTTTTGTCTTTTGACTGACTCTGTAGCACACTACAGAGAGCTTTTCACTGTACCTCGGTGCACATGACAATAATAAACTAAACTAAACTAGATCTATATTTTAATTGGTGGGTCCTTTTTCCCCCACTAACTCCCTGTTTTTCTCGAACAAGTTTCCAAGGTAGATTTGAAAACTGTTCGGTGGGAAATTATTCCTTTTCATTGGTACAAGGGTTTAGACATGTAGTAAATGTTACAAATGTTTATCTTTTTAAGAGAGAAGAATAATAGGTTGTCTTTAAACATTAAGCAGCATGAGCAGAGGCAAATACCTTTACTTGGCTCTGCTTTTTCTTAGACCTGACAACTTAATAGAATTTAAAAGACGCAGTGTGCTGGCGTAACTCAGCAGGTCAGGCGGCATCTCTGGAGATCATGGATTGGTGATATTCTGAGTCCAGACCCTTTTTCAGTGTCCTTTAGTGTGTTAACCAGCATCTACAGTTCCCAAAATGTTGGAGTAACTCAGCAGGTCAGGCAGCATCTCCGGAGAGAAGGAATGGGTAACGTTTCGGGTTGAGACGTCACCCATTCCTTCTCTCCCGAGATGCTGCCTGACCTGCTGAGTTACTCCAGCATTTTGTGAATAAATACCTTCGATTTGTACCAGCATCTGCAGTTATCTTCTTATATCTACAGTTCCCTGTTTTTACATTTTAATAGAACCTCTTTTTGGTTTGGTTTATTGTCATATGTATCGAGATACTGTGAAAAGCTTCTATAGCATGCTAACCTGTCAGTGGAAAGACAATACATGATTACAATCGAACCATTCATAGTGTACAGATGCATGATAAAAGGAGTAATGTGAGTAATGTTTAGTGCAAGATAGAGCCAGTAAAGTTCAATCAAAGATAGTCCGAGGGTCTTCATAGAGGTAGATAGTAGTTCGGGACTGCTCTCTAGTTGTGGTGAGACGATTCACTTGCCTGATAACAGCTGGGAAGGAACTATCTCTGATTCTGTTCACGGTGCATGTTCACACTTCTATACCTTTTGCCTGATGGTAGAGGGGAGAAGAGGGAGTGGCCAGGATGTGACGTCCTTGATTATGCTGCTGGCCTTGCCGAGGCAGCATGAGGTGTAAATGGAATCAATGGAAGGGAGGTTGGTTTGTGTGATGGTCTGGGCTACGTCCACAATTCTTTGCAATTACTTGCCGTCTTGGATGGAGCTGATCCCAAACCATGCTGTTGTGGCGGTCCCTGGGGATCAGGCCACTCCTTGGGTCAGCCCCCTCGTCACTTGACGGACAGGCTTAAGGGGTTAAAGGTCAGCCCGTTGGGAGGTGTGTTTTATCCCTAGGTGGACTTCGCTGTGAGTAGGAGCTCACAGCCAAATAAAGACCCTTGACTAAACCTGCCTGGCATCCAGCCTTTTCTCTGGCCTCCGCCAGGCCACTACACTGTGATGAATTCCGATTTGTGGAGAATTCTACACTGTTCCAAAAATAAGCTTTCTCCTTGAGTGATGTGACACAGAATACTTTCAGGACTCAATCACTAAATGGAACGGTTCAGTTAAATTTGTTTCTTGTAGTAAACAATTTGAATTAGAGTCGATAAGTGCTGGAAAGCACCTCTCATGAAAGGAGGTGCAACTCTCTTCAAATGCCGTGGTTAGTCAACCTGCAGGCTTGATTCCCACAACATTGAGGAGTGCTGAGCTCAGCGCAAAAAGGTTCCCTCTGCTCTAAAAACAGATAGCAGAAATCTAATTACCCAGTTGCCAAACATTTCAACTCCCCTTCCCGTTCCCATATTGATCTTCCTGCCCTAGGCCTCCTCCACTATCAGTGAGGCCACACACAAATTGGAGGAACAGCATCTCGTATTTCGCTTGGGAGGCTTAAAACCCAACGGTATGATCTTTGATTTCTCCAATTTCAAGTAACCCTTGCATTCCCATGTTCCCCCACCCCAGGCATCCTACCAGTTACATCTTCGCATTCCTGTATCCCTTTGTTATCACCTCTTCCCCAGCCAACAATAGGTCATTATAGGCTCCACTCTTCCTTGGTTATCTGTTGCCAGCCCTGTTTTGTTGTTACTTCCAGTTCCCCCTCCTCTACTTTCAGTCTGAAGGAGGGTGTCGACCTGAGTGTCACCAGTCCCTTTTCTCCAGACCCGCTGAGTTACAGCAGCACTTTGCGTCTTTTGCAGAGATCTGAAATAGGAAGTGAAAACGCTGAAAATACTTAGCAAAGTCAGGTAGCATCTGCGGAGAGGGACACAAGCAGAATTAACTGTTCGGATTGATGACTTTTCATCAGAACAGATGCTGCTGCCCTTCTGCATGCATTGATATATTTTATGTTTCTCTTCTGCTTTTATATTTTGTGCATCCACCTCACTAGTTTTCACTCTGTCTTTGAGATGCAATCCGCCACAACAGATCTTTCTATTATTTTCTCCTTTATGGTTTATCCTATTCATTTGTACTTGTCATTCTGGATTATTCTATGAGGCGTTGAACTCAATATTTAACCACTCTCTGGGTAAAGAAGTCTCTCCTCAATTCCCTCTTGGGCTTATCTCTGACAATCTAATATTTATGGCTCCATTTCTAGTTTTGTCCATATTCTCCAATCCTGCCCTCCCAAATCCTTGCACAATGTTAAAACAAATTCTCATTCTTCGCTTTCATGGAGAGAACTCCCTAGTCCTTTCAATCTTTCTTCATGGGGAAACAATCCTTCTCATGTCAGAAGGCATTTGAAGCACCTGTTTTAAGTGCATCAATTTTGATATAATTTGAGTTCACCAATATTAATGTCTATTTTGTGAAGTGGACACCAGATTTCTTCACCCTACATGAGATTTCCATACATGTTTCTTTCAACCTTCTCCCTTTTAATTCCATCCATCCATTTAGGAATAGACTCCAATGTTACTCCAGCTTTTTGAATCTATCTCCAATGTTTAATTTGGTGCATGGCTTTATTAATGCATACAAATATTTGTTGCGAATTTGTTTTAGTGCATATATGCAGCACCTGATTTTTCTATTCCTTGCAAGTAGAATGCAGCATCAGCGTGCTTCCTGATAAAATGCACTATCTCGTTTGTTAATTACATGGTCATTCAATGAGTTACCCAGATATCTTGCAGATAATTCTTATTTCCAAGTCCTAAGTATTCACAACCAAAGTGCTGTTGGCACTAACTGCTGTGAAGCATTACTTGCCTCCATTGCTTGTCTGACTTATTTATTCCCACCTTTTCATAGCCAGGTTGCTACACATTTTTCTACATCTTCCCTGAATCCACAGGAACTGTTCTTAATCAGACAAGTACCCCAAGGTACCTTTGAAAGGTATCCAACTTGTTTATCCTCTTTTTCACTCTTTGTACCACTCTTTGTCCACGCATGCCGTTTCCATTTTGTAATTCATGCTAACTACTCAATCTCCTGTACACAGCTAGCCACTGGATGTTTTCTCATTATATATTTTGTCAGGTATCCCATTATCTTTCCTGCCACTGATAGTAAACTAATTAATCTGTAGTTTTTTACTTCACTGTCTCTCTTTTTACCTACCAGAGTCACGTCAGCTATCCATCAAACCTTTGGTATTATTCTCATTTCTAAAGCTTCAAAGATTTGTAATAATGCCCCTGCTGATGTCCAGTTGTTTTATCTTTTTACTATATGTGCTTGTGGTAAGAATCCAGCAAGAATTTAGACTAATATAACCTCAAGCATATCTCACCATCTAGATTATAACAAAATTAAGCTTATTCATTGATTTTGATATTTAGGCACATTTCTTTTCTAATGTAAGGTTATGCAATTGTAATGATATACAGTTTACTCAGTGGGACAGGCAGAATCTCTGGATATTCAGATGCTGCCTGTCCCACTGGGTTACTCAAGCATTTTGGTGTAAGCCAACATCTGCAGTTCCTTCCTACACGATATACAGTACATAGAAACATAGAAGCATAGAAAATAGGTGCAGGAGGAGGACATTCGGCCCTTCGAGCCAGCACCGCTATTCATTGTGATCATGGCTGATCGTCTCCAATCAATAACCCATGCCTGCCTTCTCCCCATATCCCTCGATTCCACTAGCTCCTAGAGCTCTATCTAACTCTCTCTTAAATTCATCCAGTGATTTGGCTTCCACTGCCCTCTGTGGCAGAGAATTACACTCTTGTTTATCCAGTTTTCATGCATCAGGAATCTCTAATGCAAACATCAAAAATTTTGAAGAATATTAATCAAGATCATAACAATTTTTTAAAACATATATTTGAATTAGGCACACCAAATTCTGATGTAATTTTGTAATTTTGTTAGCATCTTAGCACAACAGTCGGCCCACACCTATCACCTGTATTTACAAATTGCAATTGATTTCAATGGTGTTGCATTAACTATATATTTTCTCCTGTCTATCCAATAAGAATATAGTGGAATATATAATAATATAAGAAAATAACTGCAGGTGCTGGTACAAATCGAAGGTATTTATTCACAAAATGCTGGAGTAACTCAGCAGGTCAGGCAGCATCTCAGGAGAGAAGGAACGGATGACGTTTCGGGTCGAGACCAGTCTGAAGAAGGGTCTCGACCCGAAACGTCACCCATTCCTTCTCTCCTGAGATGCTGCCTGACCTGCTGAATTACTCCAGCATTTTGTGAATATAATAATATAAGATTGCTTCTTGCAAAGGTATGAAGTAGAAACATTTCAGTCTGACTCTGAAGCAGAAAATGGGGTAAAAAAGACTGGGAAAAAACAATGACTATTGTAGCATTGTCATGAAAGAGTGTGAGTGAGGTTCCTCGATGATTTATGAGTTTACTTCACAAAGTGCAAAGTTTAAAGTATTCCTCTTGAACTCTCAGAGTGAAGTAAATGTTGAAAATTGCCATACAAAGCATCCAGCAAATGTTGGCGATCTTGATCACTTCTTGTATGACGGGTTTTCCTTGAAGAAATCAGAGGCCACATGTATCTCGGGGCTAATGCTAATAGGGCAGCACAGTGGCGTAATGGTAGAGCTACTGCGTTACAGCGCCAGAGACCTGGGCTCAATCCTAGTGACGGGCGCTGTCTGTGCAGAGTTTGAACGTCCTCCCCGTGACCGGCGTGGATTGTCTCCGATATCTTTGGTTTCGTTTTGCACTCCAAAGACGTACTGGTTTGTGGGTTAATTGGCTTGGTATAAATGTAAAATTCTCCCTAGTGTGTGTAGGGTGGTGTTAATGTGTGGGGATCGCTGGTTGTTGCAGATGGTGACTGATGAAATTAGTAGACTGTCCGAGTACTGAAAATCTAGTGAAATAAATTTTGGGCGATGAAGTAGATGAGTGGCTGGAAATCAACAAAGATGCTCATGTTGCAGTGACATTGAACATTGATGAAACGTTTCACATTCTGATCAAACTAATTCATGAAGCAGAAAGAGATGATGGATAGCCAGTGGAGAAAGATAGTCTCCTGCAAAATTGCTGCCAAAGGATTTGAAAATGTCTAAAATCTTGATGGCCAACTAATTGCTTTTCTGCTCAAATTGTGGTGAAGTTTCACTTTGTGTATTCACTTGTTTTGTACCAGAGAAGGGTATGCAAGCAAGTAAGCCCAAATCCCCACAGCCTTTGGCTTTGAGTCGGGAAAATTCTATTGAACCTGTTGAAATGTCATTGAAGCATCCAGAATGCAAAGAATACATTGCATTGCACTCTTGATATTTAGGCATAATTGATTTTTGTTTAAGTGCTAGTCTTGCCCAAGCTCGGTATTGGTTTATTGTCATGTGTCCCAAGGTACAGCAAGTAGTCAAGCTGTAGACGAGCACAATGGATACTGCAAATAAAAAAATACCAGAGGGCAGAATTATAGTGTTATAGCACTATATAATACCAGGTGTTATAGGCTTACAGTTACAGAGAAAGTGGATATTAAAAAGCAGTGAAAGGGCCATAACGAGGTCGCTTGGGAGATTGGAACGACGCCTTTAGTTTGTCTAAAGAGGTCTGTTCAGTCGTCTGTTGACAGCAGGGAAGAAGCTATTCCTGAATTTGGTGATATGTGCATTCAAGGATTTGTATCTTCTGTTCAACGGGAGATGGGAGAAGCAATGACTGAGGTGGCAATGGTGTAGGAAAATAACTGCAGATGCTGGTTTAAATCGAAGGGAGACACAAAATGCTGGAGTAACTCAGCGGGTCAGACAGCATCTCTGGAGAAAAGGGATGGGTGGCGTTTTAGGTCGAGACCCTTCTTCAGACTGAAAGTCACGGGACAGGGAACCGAGAGATATAGACGATGATGTAGAGAGGTATGGAACAAATGAATGAAAGATATGCAAAGAAAAGTAATGATGATAAAGGAAACAGGCCATTGTTAGCTACAGCTAGGTAAGAATGAAAGCTGGTGTGACTTGGGTGGGGGAAGGATGGAGAGAAGGGGAATGCAGGGGTCACTTGAAGTTAGAGGAATCAATATTTATAACCCTGGGTTGTAAGTGGCCGTTCCTCCATAAGATGCTGTTCCTCCACTTTACATTTAGCCTCACGTCAACCATTCCTTCTCTCCAGAGATGCTGCCTATCCCGTTAAGTTACTCCAGTATTGTATGTCTATCTTTGGTGACTTTCTTGGTCATCTGAGGAAGTAGAGATATTGGTATACTTTCTAGGATGTAGCTTCAATGTGGTTACTCTAGGCCAGATTGGTGATGATATTTATGGCATGAAACCTGAAGCATTTGACCATCTCCACAACTCATTGTAATGAGTTAATTGGAACCGTGTTCCAATGATGAGTGGAGATCCACAGAAACATAGAAAATAGGTGCAGGAGGAGGCCATTCGGCCCTTCGAGCCAGCACCACCATTCATTTTGATCATGGCTGATCATCCACAATCAGTAACCCGTGCCTGCCTTCTCCCCATAACCCTTGATTCCGCTAGCCCCTAGAGCTCTATCTAACTCTCTCTTCAATTCATCCAGTGATTTGGCCTTCACTGCCCTCGGTGGCAGAGAATTCCACAAATTCGCAACTCTCTGGGTGAAAAAGATTGCATCTGCTGTGGACCTGTTATAAACAACTTAAGGCCATGCATTATGGCCTCTCCATGACCCACACAAGATTGCATTGTTTTATGAAAATAAGCACAAACAGAGAATTTTATTTAGAGGGAATGGGTGACCTTTCGGGGCTCGGCCTGAAACGTCACCCATTCCTTCTATCCAGAGATACTGCCTGTCCCGCAGAGTTACTCCAGCATTTTGTGTCTATCTTCTGTTTAAACAAGCATCTGTAGTCCCTTCCTACAACAGAGAAATTTATTTCATTGGTTATGCAAGATAACAGTAAAAATACATTTTTAGTTTATGTATATTTATACCTAAGGGTGGCACAGTATGAGGCTGATTACCAGCAATGGCCACTTTGAAGATTAAGCGGTGATGAGTATAGTCATGCATTTGATATATTTTACATTCTATATATTTTACATTCATACTGTTTAGTCTTAAAATTTAGAATTGCTGTGCAAAAATATTTTTATTTAGAAGGGTAAGGAGATGGCAGATAGTTTGGCAATTCATTAGAGGGTTTATGCAGGGAATACTGGCTTTAATATAATGGAAGAGCTAGTAGCTAACCAGTCTCTGCAGTGTTCACAAATTATTAGCAGCCAGCTTCAGCCTGAAATGGATGATCCTGTTGGGGACCCCATCATCACCGGATGAATGATACAAGAATCTGTCGAGTACATCGGATTCAGGAAAATATATGGCCCCAGTGCTACCGTGAAGACTTGCAGGAGATGAACTGGCTCTTGGAAGTCGTTCCAGTACAACTTGCAACACTGGCATCGAAGTGACAAGGGAAATTAGCTTGGTTTATTCTGCTCACTGAAAGCAGGGCAAATTCAATCTGGTCAATAATTGCTTATCATTCCGAGTGCTAGAAGATGTTACTGATGGCAGTATTAAGCACCAAGTATCCATCAATACCCGGCTCACTATTGCTCAGTCTGGATTTCAACCATGATCAATAGGCATCAGATTTTACCATTGCCTTGGTCCAAATCAATTCTAGCCTGGAGGTAAGAGTGACTGCTTTTGATACCAAGTGTGGCATCAAGCAACCCTGGCAACAAATGATGTCGGTGGAAATCAGAGGATAACTGAAACTTGCTCGCCTCCCACAAAAGAGGAGGCTTGCCAGCCAATCATTTCACAATGGGTGGCACAGCAGTGCAGCGGCAGGATTGCTGCCTTACAGCGCCAGAGACATGGATTTGATCCTGACTGCAGCTGCCAGCACCGCCATTCAATATGATCATGGTTGATCATCCAAAATCAGTGCCCCGTTCTGGCTTTATCCTGAAGCCTGTTAACTGATGGGCAGAAGCTATTCCTGAGTCTGGTGATGAAGCATCTTCAAGCTTCTTTGCCTTCTGCCCAATGAGAACGGAGAAGAAGTAATGGTCTGGGTGGGACGTCTTTGATTATGTTAGCTGCTTTTCCGAGGCAGAGTGATGTGTAGATAGAGTTAGTGGTGGGAAGTTAGGTCTGTGTGATGGAATGGGCTGCAACCACAACTCTGCAATTTTTTGCAGCCTTGCAGTTTAAAACCATGCTGTGGTGTAACCTGACAATATGCTTTCTATGATGTATCTGTTAAAGTTTGTAAAAGTCATTGAAAACCTGCTGCTTCCTCACTCTCCTAAGGAAGTAGAGGTGTCAGTGTAGCGATGTCACTAAGTTCTCTCTCTCCTTCCAGTACTCTGTCTCGTCATTGTTTGTGATTTTCTTGAATCCAAATGATCACCAAATTGCCTGCAGCACAAACCTGGAGGAAGACGATCACAAAGTTGATCGTGATTAAAGAGGTATTTCTTTTATAGAAGTTTGGGCCCTCCAGCCGTTTAATTTCAGATCTCATCATGCATGGGCCCTGCTCGAGGTGGCCATGAGGGATAAATGAGGTGAAAGGAGCTGCCTTGATATTGAGGCAACACTCTGACCAGAAGCTCTTGCAAGGCTGAGATTGAAGAGGATTGATGACAAATGCCTCCTGTGGCCGTAAGCTCAGGAAAACAGTGCGGTAATCACTCAGAGTTGCCAGTTTCAGCTATTTTATCAGTGTCTTGAAGAGTTTAAAAGGGTAGAATTGGACGGCGTTTAGGGCCATTTATGATTCATTTGATAACAAAGCAACCAATGTCAACATACAGCAGGGGTTGACGAACACCAGACCGGGCTTTACAATAGACCAGAACATCTATATGTCACACCTATGCCTGAAAGGGACACATGAACAATTGCGAGCTCACTGATCAGTCTCTGTGCCACTCATTAGTCTCACTATCAGTGAGGCTTCCCGTCACTATCCTGTGCACTGTTGATTAGAAGCTGGACTGGATGAGTTGTGTCAACACCATGATGAGAAGAGCAGATCAAAGACTGTTTGCTTTGCGATCAATGGCTTGCCCATGAATCATCTACAACTCCCACCACTGCTGAGGGTTGTCAGGAATCCAACGTAAAACACACACCAGAGTCACACAGTGCAGCTGCACTTCTGAAGTTGAGAATTGTGCTGGAAATATTAACTCGTTCGACAGACCCTTGAGTAACCACAGACACACTCTGCAAGTTTAACAAGATTATTACGGACCACCTCTCTGTGCTGAACCCACTTTTACTGAAAACAAAAAAAGCATTAAAGCTATGACTTTCGTTTAGTTTAATTTAGAGATACAGTATGGAAACAGGCCCCTTCAGCCCACCGGGTCCATGTTAACTATCGATTCACACAAGCCATGATATCCAACTTTCTGTTCTACGTTATTCCACTTTCACATCCACTTCCTACACCAGAGAATTTTTTTTTTACAGAGGCCAGTTTTTCTACAAATCCACACATCTGTGGGATATGGGAGGAAACCATAGCACCCAGAGGAATCCCACCCGGTCACAAGGAAAGGTACAAACTCCACACAGACCACATTGGAGGTCAGGATTGAACCCGAGTCCCTGGCGCTGTGAGGCAGTGGCTCTGAAGAGCTGCATTACTGTGCCACCAAATTGGACCTTCAATATTTCTAAGACCATTCTATTATCAAGCATTGCGTTTCTAAACGAGGACCGTAAGAGCAAGGAGGTCTCTGAGGGATATGTTTTGAATTGGAAAAAAACTTTTTTTTTTGTGCAAGGCACCAGACCTGGCTAATGAAATAACTAATATTACATCTGTACTGTTCGGCACCTTATGTACCAATGCTGCTCACTGCAGAGCTACGTGGACATCAATTAATGTCCTTTTGTTTCAAAATACTTACCAGAGTCCTAAAGTTTATTGTGTATACTTCTCCCAAAATATATATCTTCACATTTTCCAGGATTAAAGTCTGTCTGGACTTTCTTGGCCATTTTGCCAACAATAAAGTGTTCCCTCCAGCTTGCACTGAAAACCTCTCTGTCTTCTCAGTTCACCTCCATTCTTAAGAAGTGTCTCCTATTCCTTTTCTCCAGAGATGCTGTCTGACCCACTGATTTACTCCAGCTTTTCTGTGTCTATCTTTGGTTTAAGCCAGCATCTGCAGTGCCTTCCTACATAATTCACCTCCATTCTTGGTTCTCAACAGCATGGGGTTTAGCTTAGTTTAGAGGTATAGCATGGAAACAGGCCTTTCGGCCCACCGAGTCTGCGCCGACTAGTGATCCCCGCACATTAACACAAGCCGACACACTACACACACTAGGGACAATTGCTCCAGGATTGTACTAAACTCTTAAAAGAGAACTATTTCAGTGTTCCAGTACACATTAATTCCACAACCAACCTATAATGTGGATTCTCAACCCAGAAATGTTGTCTGTGCATTCCCTCCACAAATGCTGCCTGACCCGTTGAGTTCCTCCGGCACTTTGGGTTTTGGTCGAGGTAGACCTCAGTGCTGTTAGTGGGATCTTGGGCTGCACGAACTTGAAGCTCAACTTCCTCTGCTTCAATTGTGAATGAATTTCTGAAGCATTTCAAGAGTCAGGAGTCAAGAGTGGTTTATTATCATATATATACTGTGATGTCTTGAGAGGTCGGGAGCTTTTCTCTTGAAGGTTGGGAGGTGTGGGTGCCGGAAATGAAGACAGAAACATTCTTGTTTCCAAACTTAAATTCCATATATTTAGTCTTTACCAAAAACAGGTAAACTTAATTGTTTGCAGACAGGTACACAAAACCAAAACAGGTAGTGAAATCAAAACTGTAGCTTGCTGCCTTCTTACAAAATATAACTCAAACACTGCTTCTCTCCCTCTCTGCTCCAGTCGTTGTCTCTCTCCTTAAATATACTGCTTCCCTTCCCTTTTAGCTCTCTCACTGAGGCAATCAGCTCATCTGGTTCAGCTGGGCAGCAATCAGGTCAGCAGCAATCAGTGTCAGCAGCAATCAGTGTCAGCAGCAATCAGTGTCAGCAGCAATCAGTGTCAGCAGGGCAGGCAGCCCTGCTGACTATGGGTTTTGTAGTCTTTTGCTGGCAGCCATGATGGTTTGTAGTCCTTGTTGCATCCACCGGGAGGAAATGTATCTCCCCTCTATGACTCTACCTCTCATGATATCACAATACATACACACACATGCATATTAAAACAAGCAAACAATAATAGTGCAAAAAGACAAAACCAATGCTCCCAAGTTTATGTAGTTCTGAGCTTATTTGGAGATTGTAGTGTTAATAGCCTGATGGACGTAGGGAAGAAGCTGTTCCTGAATCTGGATGTTAGTTTTCAGGCTCCTGTACCTTCTTCCCGATGGCAGGAGTGAAATGAATGTTTGGCCAGGGTGGTGTGGGACTCTGGTGATGCTGGCTGCCTTTCTGAGGCAGCGACTCCTGTAAATCCTTTCGATGATGGGAATGTCAGTACCTGTGATGGACTTTTTGCAATCTCTTTCACTCCTGAGCATTCAAGTTGCCGAACCAGGCCTTAATATAATTTAATGAAGATCTGTGGTGCGAAATATATAAATGCATATGCTTCCCATTATTTCTCACGGTATACAGTGTGAAATAGGTTCCAATATATATTCCAAAATATGTTGCAGTAAAATCAAAATAGATCCATAATTCCACTTGTTAAGTTCATGATCTTAAGATGTTTACAGCCAAGCACTTCTTCCCTGGTGTTCCTCATTATCCTGCATTTTGTGATTTTGTAACACTCGGAAACCCTGGAGATCAGCTTGTGAAGAAATGATTAGGTTGTCATGATTTGACATTGATCCCCTGAAATTAGTCAATTAGAAGTTATACTGAAATTTGTCACTCAGAACGTCAAGTTCCCAAGCAGGTTTAAGTAGGTGTCATGGCTGTTATTTTCCTCTATTTTCAATCTGCCATAATTAATTATAAGATGCTCCTTATAAATAAGAACACCTTTCCTTTGTGATGCATGACAAAACTTGTGTAACATGATGCTTTCCCCAGTGTGCAAATATACTAAACCGTTTCTTAAACAAATCCATCTTTTACTGTAGGCAAACACACTCATTCATTGCCGCCTTGTTGTGACATGATTTCCTCAACATTAAAGTTATATTGTGAAATGAATTGCTATTTACTTGAGTGCCTGGACAGTTTATGCATAATTAATACAGGATATTCACTTATGGAGAAATAAAGGCTTTTTTTCCCTACAACCTCGTATGAAGATTGTGGGATCTCTAAAGGCTTTCATCCATTAAGTGTTAGGCTATGAGTTTGCATGTGCATGGACAGGCCCTATGAGAATGTGACAGAAACAGAGTAACAGACCGCAAGATCCCAATAAGCCTAATGCATAACATTCTCCAGAGACAACACATCCATTTATCTATCTAAATTAACAATCATGAGCTGAATGTGTTAGAGTAAGCACTTTTAAGATGCAGAATTTTTACTTAATTTTGTTTTAGGGTGGCACGGTAGAGTTGCTACCTTACAGTGCCACAGACCCAGATTCAATGCTGACTACTAGTGCTGTCTGTACGGAGTTTGTACGTTCTCCCCGTGACCAAATTGGTTTTCTCCGGGATCTCCGGTTTCCTCCCACATTCCAAAGACGTCCAGGTTTATATGTTAATTGGCTTTGGAAAAAAATGTAAATTGTTCCAAGTGTATAGGATAGTGCTAGTATAACTGGGATTGCTGGTCAGTGCAGACTCGGTGGGCCGAAGGGCCTGTTTCCCACACTGTCTCTCTAAACTAAACGAAAATTACATTTTATTTTACACAGTGTGTGTGTGTAATCTTTTTGACTGGATAGCATGCAAACAAAAGCTTTTCACTGTGACAGTAATAAATTAAACTAAGCTCAACTAAATCTTGCAGATTGGCTGTTTGACATAACCTTCAATAATTCTTATGATTCCACTGGATCAACAACTTTGCCCAATAGGTAGATCTCTCACACTATTGTGTCGGTTATGATTAGTGCTATTACTTTGGGGCAGCACAGTGGCATGGCTGGTAGAGCCGCTGCTTCACAGCGCCAGAGACCCGGGTCTGATCCTGACCTCGGTTGCTGTCTGTGTCGAGTTTGCACGTTCTCCTTGTGATTGCGTGTGTTTCCTTGGGGTGCTCCAGTTTCCTTCCCACATCTCAAAGACGTGCAGGTTTGTAGGTGAATTGGCCTCTGTAAAAAGCCCCGGATGTGTTAGCAGTGGATGCAACAGTGGGCTGGAGCTAGTGCTAGACCTACTGGGAAGGGGTCAGTGTGATGGTTGTTGTGGACTCGCTGTTCAGTGGTCAGATGGTCAGGCAGGCCTGTAGAGTCTGTTTCCATGCTGTATCTTGCAATCAATCAAATGAAAATGTCAGGTATTTATTCACAAAATGCTGGAGTAACTCAGCAGGTCAGGTAGCATCTCAGGAGAGAAGGAATGGGTGACGTTTCGGGTCGAGACCCTTCCTCAGACTCGAAACGTCACCCATTCCTTCTCTCCTGGGATGCTTCCTGACCTGCTGAGTTACTCCAGCATTTTGTGAATAAATACCTTTGATTTGTACCAGCATCTGCAGTTATTTTCTTACACTAAATGAAAATGTCAGATCAGTGTTGCATCCAGTAGCTCTTGCACATCTGTGTGGGTCCTAGATGATGGTTTGTCACCACATGGAACACAGATTAGCCCCCCTGCTACATGTTGATGGTGGTTCCCTACTGGGGAAGGAAGGGCAAAGACAGCTGCCTGAAATCCATAGGGTCTTTTTTTAAATTGTACAGATAAACAGTGCCAAGAACAAGGCGATAGGAACATTGTTATTGTAAAACATCACCGAGCTCTTCACAGGAACATTCTCAAGCAGGATTAGAGAACAAGTTACATAAGATGGTCAGAGAACAGTTGAGAAGCTTGGACAAAGAGGAAGATTTTAAAGAACTTAAAGGAAGAGAGCAAAGCATGAAGGTTTTAGGTAAAGAATTTCAGAGTTTAGGGATGATGTAGCTGAAAATATAGCAGCTGATGGTAGACCTGCTGTTTTCATAGTCATACAGTGCGGAAACAGGCCCTTCAGCCCAACTTGCTCACACTGACCAAGTTTCCCATCTACACTAGTTCCACCTGACCTCTAAACCTGTCCTATCCATGTTTCTGTCCAAATGTTTCTTTGCAATAGTACCTACAACCCCGTGGCAATTTTGCCACCTTGTGCCAATTTTAACACTGGCATATGTAAGGAGAGCAAATTACTGTAGGTTTCCAGACCTGGTAAAGGTATCATACACTGTATAATGAAGGGCAGCACTACAAATTATTTACATATTGGAACTGTATGCTTATATAATGTGGAATGGTTAAACATCTATTTTTCCCGTATATCTTTACAGTTTACCAGGTTCCTATAATAGTTAACATAATTATCAATATCTGCTAGTTATTTCCATCTCATTGTTAGTAGCCTATTAACATGGGAAACTTGCTGTGTGTTCCCTGAACAAGTAGACAAGAAGACAAAGATCCATCTCCTGAGGAGAACTGCTTTAAGTTATGGGTTTGAGCAGGAATGTTTTGGAAGCCAGTGTCTCGGGTTTTTCCCCTTGCATCCTTCCAGCCTTCTCCATGATTTACTTTCATGCCTCTTCACCAATTGGTATGTAGCACATTGACTGGAGCAACATTCAATTGAGTCTGTTGAGAAAGGCACAGCTACAACTTTAGTGCATGATTCTATGGGTAAAGCATGCGCTGTACTCAAAAGTATTTTTGGCCAATTTCACACTGTTTGCCAGGAATCCAGCTGGTTGTTAGCACAGTAGATGGCAAATCTTCAGTGCGCAAAAATAGGTGATATCCAGCTTCTTAGGATTTGAGTTTAAATTGCAATATTCTATTGGTTTAGTTTAGTTAAGTTTATTGTCATGTGTACCAAGGTACATTGAAAAGCTTTTGTTGCGTGCTAACCAGTCAGTGGAAAGACTATACATGATTACAATTGAGCTATTCACAGTGTACAGATACATGATAAAGGGAACAACATGAATAATGTTTAGTGCAAGAAAGAGTAAAGTAAAGTCTGACCAAAGATAGTCCAAGGGTCTTCAATGAGGTAGACAGTAGCTCAGGACTGCTCTCTAGTTGTTGGAAGTTTGGTTCAATTGCCTGATAACAGCTTCTGGTATGACTGATTCTTGAAAATAGACACAAACTGCTGGAGTAACTCAGCGGCACAGGCAGCATCTCTGCATAGAAGGAATGGGTGACTTTTCAGGTTGAGACCCTTCTTCAGAAGGGTCATCCATTCCTTCCATCCAGAGATGCTGCCTGTCCCCCTGAGTTACCCCAACATTTTGTATCTATCTTTGGTGTAAACCAGCATCTGCAGTTCTTTCCTACACATGACTGATTCTTGCACTGCCCACTGAAACATAACTTTTTCCCTGCTCCTCACTTCACTGCTTTGGTATATTTTGTGCCGAAACAAGCCCACAAGCAAGAACAGATCAAATTTTGTTCTCCCATGGTTGGGAAAATGTGCCATCGAGATTAGTCTCTCTCAAGCATCATTTGGTGCTTGAATTCTGCAAGAGTATTTACAGAAAGTGCCATTTGGTGAATGTCCGTTTCCTCTGTTAAATACATTTTTGCATGATTTTTCCTATCAATGTGAGTGTTCGAATTAATGGAAATGTTTGTAGCTCCTATGTTATTGGACTGCTTTAAAAAAGACCTGGTCAAGTTTGTAAAATATGTTGAGAGTGAATTTTTAAATTAAATCCTTTTTGGATGAATTTGAGATAATCCACATCCTCTTTATGAAGAAGGTCTGGATGTGAATGGAGCAGACTCTTCAGCTGTTGGCTTTTAAGTTGCTGATTTTCCCATGCTCACAGCATTAAAACAATAAAATATGTTATTTGCAGCTTTAATTGACCAAGTCAAAAGAGGTCAGAACTGTAAACACTAATGTAAACACCTTTTATTTGGTTTAGTGAGTTTTCAGATACAGTGCGGAAACAGCCCCTTTGGCCCATCAAGTGCACACTGACCATCAATCACACAAAGACTTGTTCTATGTTGTCCCACTTTCGCATCCTACGCACACACAGGCAATTCGTAGAAGGCAATTAACCCACAAACCTGCACATTTTTGGAACTTGGGAGAAAACCGGAGCACCCGGAAAAACCCCCACGCATTCACAGAGAGAGCGTGCAAACTCCGCACAGGCAGCACCCGGGTCTCAGCACAGGCAGTCAAGATCAAACCCGGGTGTCCAGTGCTGTGAGGCAGCAAATCTATCACTGCGCCACCTTAGTATTCTGTATTGTTCTGCACACTCCAACACAGCGGCAGAAGCCTAACATCTCAGATAGGATGTCGTAAGGAAATTAAAATGTCAGTTTTCACAATTTGTCAAAAGCCTGCCACTTCATTTGGAATTTCTGGTATTTAGATCAGAAACAGCCCTGGCATGTTCTATCCTGTCAGTCAAGTGTGATGACTTGATGCTGATAAGAATTCCTCCTCGTGTTTGAAACATTCAAATTGGAGCAATCAATTTGAAATGTGAAAAACCTTGGGCAGGTAGCAAAATGAAATTAAAGGAAATGTTACTTTGTTGTGTTTTTATTTTATTGTGGCAACCCACAATCGGCCTCAAGATCTTGGAACATATAACTTCTTACGTTTATTCCCCAATCTGATATCAATCACAGATGAGACAAATAATAACAAATTTGGCATGGTTAAAGCTGTCTTCTTAAATTAATTTTGCTAACAGGTAAGTCTTTCACATTTTAAAGTTATCAAAATCAGGTTCTGTACATGGATCGGTTTTCCTGCCAATGCATTGGCTTGTGTGACTGGATTGTCCATTTTCACAGCAGAATTGCAGTATAATTGCCAGTTAAGTTGTATGGCGGAGAACGTCACAGGTCTCAACGCAAAACATGCACGCACCAAGGAGAAAAAGAACATTAGTGTGACAAACTAAAGGTCATCAAATGTTCAAATTCATTACTTAAACTGAATAAAATAGCAGGGGAGGTTGGCACGGTGGTGCAGCGGTAGAGTTGCAGCCTTACAGCGCCAGAGACTCGAGTTCGATCCTGACTATGGGTGCTGTCTGTACAGGGTTTGTACGTTTTTCCTGGATGCTCCGGTTTTCTCACACACTCCAAAGACATACAGGTTTGTTGGTTAATTGGCTTTAGTAAAGATTATAAATTGTCCCCAGTGTGTATGATTGTGCTGGTGTACGGGTGATCGCCGGTCTGCACGGACTCAGTGGGCCGAAGAGCCTCTTCCACACTCTATCTCTAAACTCTACACTAAACTCTGAAACGAGATTCTAAATAGAAGTAGTCTAGTGCTCAAACTATTTGCCCGTTCATGGGAGTTGCCACAACAAATAATTGTAACTGATTTTATAATAATTATTAATCAGATGAGATAGGAATGAACATTGGATGGGCAAGCAAAATACAAAGGGTCCACCACAGAGTGCAGTAATTTTTATTAACTCTTTGAAACTAAAATAAAACATGAAATTTAAATTGTTCAATTCAAGGCCAAATCATAATTCAGAAAGATTTGAAGCACTCAGCTTTATTCTAATTTCAACCATATTTTGTGTGTGTTTAATAAAAATCCACATTCATGGTAAAATATTTCATGAAGTTTCTGTTACATTTATTGGAGATGCGAGTCGGAATAATCCCTGTAGTTTGTCTAGGCTACACAAGCTTAAAACTTTACTTTCCTAAAGTATTTTATTTTCTTCCTTGTCGGACTTGATCTCCTGTAATTGGTAATAGAACACTCAGTGCTTCATTTTTTTTGTGCCCCAACTCACATTTTGATAGAAGTTTAATAACTAAAAGGAAGTCCCTGAGAAATCAAGAGAATGAGACAGAGGTAGGTAGATGTCAGATTGGATCATTGTTTCTAATCCAGTCTAAAATGAAATGGAACCACAGCAGGAAGTGAGGCTGTGGCCAGTTGCTGGTGTTCTTGCCTCTCTTCTTTGCCGATTTGAGGTAAAGCTTGAGGGCGACCTTCCAGTGCAAAGCTGAGGAGATGCTGCACTCTATAGAAAACATAGAAAATAGGTGCAGGAGGCCACTCGGCCCTTCAGGCCAGCACCGCCATTCATTGTGATCATGGCTAATCGTCCACAATCAATAACCCGTGCCTGCCTTCTCCCCATATCCCTTGATTCCATTAGCCCCTAGAGCTCTATCTAACTCTCCCTTAAATTCATCCAGTGATTTGGCCTCCACTGCCCTCTGTGGCAGAGAATTCCACAAATTCACAACTCTCTGGGTGAAAAAGTTTCTTCTCACCTCAGTTTTAAATGGCCTCCCCTTTATTCTAAGACTGTGGCCCCTGGTTCTGGACTCGCCCAACATTGGGAACATTTTTTCTGCATCTAGCTTGTCCAGTCCTTTTATAATTGTATATGTTTCTATAGGATCCCCTATCATCCTTCTAAGCTGCAGTGAATACAAGCCTAGTCTTTTCAATCTTTCCCCATATGACAGTCCCGCCATCCCAGGGATCAATCTCGTGAACCTACGCTGCACTGCCTCAATTACAAGGATGTCCTTCCTCAAATTAGGAGACCAAAACTGTACACAATACTCCAGATGTGGTCTTACCAGGGCCCTACACAACTGCAGAACCCCTTTACTCCTTTACTGAATCCTCTTGTTATGAAGGTCAACATGCCATTAGCTTTCTTCACTGCCTGTTGTACCTGCAAGCCAACTTTCAGTGACTGGTGTACAAGGACACCCAGGTCTCGTTGCACCTCCCCCTTACCTAACCTAACACCATTGAGATAATATTCTGCCTCCTTGTTTTTGCCGCTAAAGTGGATAACCTCACATTTATCTATATTATACTGCATCTGCCATGCATCTGCCCACTCACTCAACCTGTCCAGGTCACACTGCAACCTCCTAACATCCTCTTCACAGTTTACACTGCCAACCAGCTTTGTGTCGTCCGCCAACTTGCTTGTGTTGCTTCTAATTCCCTTTTCCAAATCATTAATATATATGGTAAACAGTTGTGGCCCCAACACCGAGCCTTGCGGCACTCCACTCGCCACTGCCTGCCATTCTGAAAAGGACCCGATTACTCCCACTCTTTGCTTCCTGTCTGCCAACCAATTTTCTATCCATGTCAACACCCCACCCCCAATACTATGTGCTCTAATTTTAGTCACCAATCTCCCGTGCGGGACCTTATCAAAGGCTTTCTGAAAGTCTAGATACACTACATCCACTGGCTCCCCTTCATCCATTTTACTTGTCACATCCTCAAAAAAATTCTAGAAGATTAGTCAAGCATGATTTCCCTTTCATAAATCCATGCTGACTTGGACTTATCCTTTTACTGCTATCTAAATGCACCGTTATTACCTCTTTAATAATTGACTCCAGCATCTTTCCCACCACCGAAGTCAGGCTAACTACGAGATGTTCTGTTTTCAAACGAGGCAATAAACCAAGATCAGTCCCAAACTTCTCTCTTTCTTGAATGGGAAAGAGCCATTGGAACTATTTACAGGAAAAGTGGTGCAGTTATTCCCAGAGTCCTTGGCAGCATTTCACAAGTTCATAAGTTAGAGGGGCAGAATTAGACCATTTGGCTCATCTAGTCTACTCCGCCATTCAATCATGACTGATCTATCTTTCCCTCTAAACCCTATTCTCCTGCTTTATTCCCATAACCCCTGGCACCCTTATTAATCAAGAATCTGCCAATCTCCATCTTAAAAATATCCATTGACTTGGCCTCCACAGTCTTTATCAGAAGTGGAAGTTGAAAGTCAAACCTGAAGCTCAACCAGGCCTTGGTAATTGACAAATCAGAGAAGGGGTAGGCAGATAAGATGGGAGTCGTGACCTTATGTTTCTTCAACCCAAAGAAGGAAAGCCAACACACTTCTCACACAGTGTCAGTTTAAAATTATGTTTTTGTTTAAGTGCTTATCTTTTGTCATTGACGGCATCATCCAGAGAGGCTTGAAACTTCAAACAGATACATCCACATTTGTTGCTTTCAGGTTATGGTAGATTTTAGATAGACACAAAATGCTGGAGTAACTCAGCGGTGAGGCAGCATCTCTGGAGAAAATGGATAGGTTATGTTTTGGGTCGGGACCCTTCTTCAGAATGGTGGCTAATTTTAGGTTAAATGAATGTGCCTTTTTGTAGAGATCACTGTAAGCAATATCATGGAAGTCCTTGATGTATGAAGAAATTGTATCCCATCTGAATTATTATTAGGATGAACACTCACTATTGTGGCTTGTATAAGAGATGCTAATCGCACATAACAGCTTGCAAACATTGGCTGGATATTAGTTTGAACTAATTATTATGCATTATGTACACTATTATATTTTGTATGATGCCAGAGGAAGTTCCTATCTCAAAACCAGTAGAAGAATCATAAATATATTTAAATAAATAACATCAATGTTATTTTGATTTCCAACATTTGGATCTTATTTGCATTCCCCCCATAATATTAGTTTCTGGTGACACCCCAAAACTTGCTGATTGAGAGGATATGTATTTGCTTTTAATAGAACCCTATATATTCTCCTCATGATTCATGATTCATCTTTATATTGTCACCCCTCAGTCACCTGCAATCCAAGGAATAAAATCCTGTCCAAACATTCCTTATAGTTCAAGCTCTTGACCCTTGGCAATGCCTTTGTGCATCTTCTCTGCACTCTTCCCAGCTTAATGGTATCTTTCCAAAGCAGGGACTTGGTGATTGAACAGAACACTCCAAATGCAGCCTCACCAGTGTCTTGTACTACTGTAACATAATGCCATAACGTTTATTTTCAGTTCCCAGGCTGATGAAGGCCAGCATGTCAAAATCCTTCTTCATGACCCTATCTGGCCGTGACACCATTTTCTGGAAACAATGTATTTGTACTCGCATGACCCTCTGCTCTACAACACTCCCCAGAGCCCTTTTATTCATTGTGAAAGCCCTACCCCACTTTGTCTTCCCAAAATGTGACGCCTCGCATTTATCTGAATTAAACTCCATTTGCCATTCCTCAGCCCACTTGCCCAGCTGATCAAGATCCCTCTATAATTCTTGACAGCCATATACACTGTCTACGATACCATCTATTTTAGTGTCTTCCACAATCTTGCTAATCATGCCTTCTCAATTCTCATCCAAATCGTTAACCGAGATGATGAATAACAATGAGCTCAGCACCAATCCCCGAGGCACACTCTAGTCACAGGCCTCCAGTCCGATAAACAAGCTTCCACCACCATCCTCTGTTTCCTATCATGAAACCAATTCTATATTCATTTGTTTTGGAAAATACACTACGGTTACAGTTGCTTATAAGATAATAATTTCTCCAAAAAAATCAATACTATTTGGGACTATACTTATTTTGAAAAGCCTTCTGTTAAATGTATCACATTCTGGGAACTGATTATAAACTATGGTGTAAGAAAATAACTGCAGATGCTGGTACAAATCGAAGGTATTTATTCACAAAATGCTGGAGTAACTCAGCAGGTCAGGCAGCATCTCAGGAGGGAAGGAATGGGTAAACTATGGGGTCGGAATAATTGTGCTGGCAAGACGTTTCTGACTATTGCGTGGGTTTAGCAAAGACAACCAATTTGCTGTTGATCGTACTTCCACCAAAATAGAGAGCCTTAGTTAATCAGGGACTGTGTTCCTGATTTTTGTCTACATCAGTGGTTACATAACTATGACTGTTTTTCTCTGTAACATGATCTACATTGTCAGTGACACTCCTCCACGCAATGGGGACAATACTTTTGCTTGTTAATAATATCTGAAAAAACAACAATCTTCTCCCAAGGTTTCATTCTTCCTGGAGCACCGGTTCAATACTTCAAACTTTAGAGATACAGCATGGAAACAGGCCCTTCAGACCACCGGGTCCACGCCGACCAGCAATCACATTGTACACCAGCACTATCCGACACACTAGCGACAATGTACAAATCTTACTGAAGGCAATTAACCTGCAAACCTGTACGTCCTTGGACTGTGGGAGGAAACCGGAGCACCCGGAGAAAACCCACGTGGTCACAGGGAGAACGTCCAAACTCCGTACCAACAGCACCTGGAGTCAGGATAGAACCCAACTTACAGGCGTTGTAAGGTCATGTCATAAGTGATAGGAGTAGAATTATGCCATTCGGCCCATCAAGTCTACTGCACCATTCAATCATGGCTGATCTATCTCTCCTTCTTACCCCCATTCTCCTGCCTTCTCGCCATAACCTCTCACACCCGTGCTGATCAAGAATCTATCCATCTCTGCCTTAAAAATATCCACTGACTTTGCCTCCACAACCTTCTGTGGCAAAGAATTCCACAGATTCACCACCCTTTGACTCAAGAAATTTCTCCTCATCTCCTTCCTAAAAGAACGTCCTTTTATTGATGAACTGCAATTGATGACTTTTGCTTGTCGTTGGAGTGACACGAATTCTTTCGTCGACATGTTCAGTTGCTGGCTCATATCAGCAGAGCAAATATGGCAAATTATCAGTTGTTTCCTCCAATATGGAGGTCTGAATTCAGCTGCATTTTGTCGGGATTGACGAATGAAATATTTGGGTGACTTCCTCTTACTCGCACAGAGAGCTCTCATATCAGCAGTGCCAGTAATTCTGCTCAGCAGAAGGCTAACTTAAAACAGTGATGGGGAAGCAGAACCATTTGGAGGAGGTGAATTGAATCCGGTGCCTGACCTTCCTTTGAGAAGCCTTGTAACAAACTATGTTATATTTACCCTGGGTGGTAGAGCTGCTGCCTCACAGCACCGGGGATCCAGGTTTGATGCTGACCTTGGGTGCTGGCTGTGTGGCGTTTGCAAGTTCTGTATGTGACCACGTTTGTTTTCTCCAGGTGCTTCTGCTTCCTCCCACATTCCAAATTTGTGCGTGTTTGCAGGTTAATTGGTCTCCATAAATTGCCCAAATGTGTAGGGAGTGAATGAGATAGTGGGATAACATAGAACTAGTGTGAGTGGGTGATCAATGGTCAGCATGGGTTCAGTGGGCCAAAGGGCCCGTTTCCATGCTGTACCTCTAAGCGAAATCTTTTGTTTTGCAACTCTCTCTGGGAGCTATTATTTCATGAGAAGTTCCATTTTCTTTCAAAACAAGTAATTAGGACTGAGAATTTCATGAGCAATGCACCTATTTGTCAAGAAGCTAAATCTTCAGTGTGACAGCGAGGAGACCTGCAACGTTTTACAGACTGGAGCTGCCAGTGGAAACGGGCACCACATTGTAACCTTTCATTTTTGTCAATGAGTACTCCAGTCACTCTGGGTGGTGGGTAATAACCGGGCTACAGTTGGATTTCTTTAATCACAGGCAATCACGGTAGCAGGTAACTCAACATGCTGTCTCCATGTGTCCCCAGAAGACTTACTGCACTACACAATTACATCCCCAATACAATAATTGCTAGTAGGAACTAAAATTAATGTGTGGCGTAACTGACAAGCCAAAATCTTATTCTATATTAATAACATAACTTTCAGTCATCTGTGTACTAAAACTCTTGTTTATTTGTTTGTTCCTGAACTACAGCCAAAAGGGTTCATGGTAGCGTGACAATTTTAGGCCCACCTTACGCACTGTCGTCCCTTTGGTGCTAATGGAAGAAGTTTCATTGAAATCGGTGTTATATTTTTAAAGTTATTCACATTTTAAAGTTTAAATCTATCTCCTAGGGAGGGAGGGGGGGAAGGAGGGGGGAGGGGAAGGAGGTAGGGGAGGGGAGGGGGTGGAGGAGGGAGGCGGGTGGAGGGAAGGGGGCGGGGAGAGGGGAGGTGGGAGGGGAGGGTGCTGCACCAATGCAGGAGTGGTTTGGGCCCAACGGGTCCACTTGGTCCAGTGTGATAATAAATCTAGCAATATATATTAGACTTTAGAGATAAAGCACGGAAGCAGGCCCTTCGGCCCACTGATTCCGCGCTGACCAGCGATCACCCCATACACTAGCACTATCCTAGGCACACGGGACTATTTACAATTTTACCAAAGCTAATTTACCTACAAACCTGTATGTCTTTGGAGCGTGGGAGAAAACTGGAGCATCTGGAGAAAACCCACATGGTCATGGGGAGGACATGCAAACTCCGTACTGACAGCACACATGGTCAGGATCTCTGGCGGTATAAGGCAGCAACTCTACTGCTTGTGCCACTGTGTTGCTGTTCAAGTCAAGTTTATTTGTCACATACACATACATGATGTGCAGTGAAATGAAAGTGGCAATGCCTGCAGATTGTGCACAAAAAAGAATTACAGTTACAGCATATAAATAAAGTTAATAATGTTACTATAGTGTAGACAAAATTTAGTCTCTGGGGTTATAAAAGTTGACAGTCCTGATGGCCTGTGGGCAGAAACTTCGTCTCATCCTCTCCGTTTTCACAGCGTGACAGCGGAGGCGTTTGCCGGACAGTAGCATCTGGAACAGTCCGTTTACTGGTATTGTAAATGTTACAAATATAAATGCAATGCAGCTTAGGTTACAATATCAATAAGTAAGGAGTGAAACAGTCACTGTGGCTCACTGATAATAAATAAGTAGGTTTGCCCTGAGTGCAGCTACTACAGGACTGAATCAAGGCCTGAATGTGAGGCGACTGGAGGTCTTGGTGGGGCAGCTCACTGGTGGGAGAAAGGGAACTGTTCAGAGGGAGTAAAAATGAAGCTCTGATTATGTTTACCCAAGTCAGGAGTGATCCATGTGCCCAAGTCAAAGGACAGAAACAAACTGGATCAGGCACTTAGCCAAGCAGAATAACAACACTTTGTGTCCTTTAGTGTTTTAAATTTTTTATTTTATTTATTTATTTTTTTAAAAAATTGTTTTGAAAAGCATATGTACAAATAGAAATAAAAAAAACACATTTGTTACAAAGTTCTTACATAGCTTCAATTTTTAAATTTTTGAAGAGAAAAAGTAAAAAAAAACAAAAAACTATAAACTTGGGGAGAGAGAATAAGAGGGTTAAAAAAAAGGATCTAACAATAAAAATTAAAGGGAGTAGATCCGGGAGACAATAACCACAGTTGTACATCCAACCCCTAACTCAAGTTTCAACTTTTAATTTAAATTTTTTATTTTAGTCCTGTGCCAAACCCATTTACTTTTCTAAAAATTCAATAAATGGAGACCATATTTTTAAAAATAACTCAGGTTTGTCGATTAAGGCAAACCTTATTTTTTCCAAATGCAGGGTCTCTGTCATTTCCGTAGTCCACATTTTAATTGTGGGGGTTATTGGTTTTTTCCAAAATTTAAGTATTAATTTTTTCGCAGTTATTAGACTGTAACCAAGAAAATGTACCTGACTTACTGTAAAATTTGTAGTATGTTCTGATAATCCTAATATAATTAATTTTGGATCCATATCTAATTTTTTATTAATAACTTTAGAAACTATTTTAAAAATCTCCAACCAGAAGTTTTGCATTTTTATACAAGTTACGAAAATATGAGTTAAATTAGCTTCTTGAAATTGACATTTATCACAAATAGGAGAGATACTAGGAAAAATCCTATTTAATTTCATCTTCGAATAATGTAATCTATGTATTATTTTAAATTGTATTAAGGAATGTCTAGTATTCAATGAACATTGATGTATATGTTGTAAACTTTCATCCCATATATCTTGCATTATAAATTGATTCAATTCGTCCTCCCATGCTCGTCTATAAGATTCTGATGACGGAATGTCAGTGTCAAGGAGAGTATTGTAAATAAAGGATATTAATTTATTTGAATTATAATGTCGATTCAGGCATACATCAAGTGTTTCTGGACCTCTAAACTTATATTCTTGCATGTGTGATTTTACATAATCTCTAAGTTGTAAATATCTGAAATAATTATTAACATGTAATCCGTACTTCTGCTGTAAATCCTGAAAAGAAAGAAAAGTTCCCTTATGATAAAGATCTCCCACCCTTTTAATTCCATAACTTTTCCATTGAGCAAAGCCTCCATCTAAGACAGACGGTTTAAAAGAAGGATTATTCGCAATAGGAAGGAAAACAGATAATTTACTCAATTTTAACGTAAGCTTTAATTGTTTCCAGGTACGGATAACACTGTGTATAATGGGATTACCTCCATATGTTTTTTTATTTAAATTTATTGGAGCTAAGAGGATCGCACCAATATCTTTCTCCATCTTTAACCAATCCGGTTGTTGATCAGAATCATCCAACCAGCAGGTTATATTTTTAATATTAACCGCCCAATAATAAAATAAAAAGTTAGGTAAAGCAATTCCTCCATTAATTTTAGACTTACATAGATGTCTTTTATTTATTCTATGAGTCTTGTAGTCCCAAATAAAATTAGTAACAATTGAATCAATTTTAAAAAAAAACTTTTTTGGAAGATAGATCGGAATTGCTTGAAATAAGTATAGTAGCTGTGGAAGAAAGATCATCTTTATAGCATTACTACGACCAACTAATGATATAGGGAGTGTTTTCCAAAATTGGATATTTCTGTGTAATTTAGTGAGTAAAGGAGGAAAATTTAATTTAAATAAAGAAGTATATTTCCTAGTCACGTAAATTCCAAGATATTTAAACTTTTCATAGGCAATTTTAAAAGGAAATTGTTGAAGTATGGCCGGATTATGCTCCATTATTGGCATAATTTCACTTTTATACCAGTTAATTCTATAACCTGAAAATGAACCAAATTGAGTTATGAGATTTAATAAATTCGGAATGCTAATTTCTGGCTTTGTAATATATATTAATACATCATCCGCATATAAAGAAATTTTATTGGTTGTATGTTTAGTGTTATAGCCATGAATATCTGAATTTGATCTAATACTCTCAGCAAGTGGTTCTATAATAAGGGCAAATAGAAGCGGTGATAGTGGACATCCTTGTCTACAACCCCTAGATAAATGAAATTTAGATGACAGCATTTAGCCAAGCAGAATAACAACACTTTGTGTCCTTTAGTGTTTTAACTTTATTTTAACATTTAATTAGTTTAGTTTAGAGATACAGCCTCCCGGCAACAGGCCCTTCGGCCCACCAAGTTCATGCAGACCAGCAATCCCCATTACATCACTGCAAACTCGGGACAATTTGCCATTTTTACCGTGACCATTTAACTTACAAACCTGTACGTCTTTGGAGTGTGTGAGAAAACCGGAGCACCCGGAGAAAACTCTCGCGATTAACGTACAAACTCAGCACAGTCAGCGCTCGTACTCAGGGATGGAACCCGGGTCTCTGGTGCTGTAAGGCTGCAGCTCGACCGCTGTGCCGCTATGCCGCCCACTAAACTTTGCTAAAAGTGAGGGAGAAGCTTCACATGGCAAAAGCCTAAGGGCAGGTGTGAGCTCAGATATCATGCTGGAGAGGTTGATGCATATCATTAGAGTTTGGCCATAGTTGGAATGCTTGAGGTCCTTCAGTCTGACCCTGGCAGTGAGGAGTTGTTGTGGGTGAGAGCTGGTTGGTGTGTGATGGTATGGCCACAGGACAAACTATAAAACATAGGTATTGGCGACTAGGCATAATTATTATTCTGGTGACCTTCATTGCAAGGTTCGGGAAAAGGGAAATGAGAGGTAGAGACAATGATGCAGAGAGATAAAGAACAACGAATGAAAGATTTGCAATAAAGTATCGATGATAAAGGAAACAGGCCATTGTTTATTGGGTGAAAATGAGAAGCTGGTGCAACTTGGGTGGGGGAGGTACAGAGAGAGAGAGAGAGAGAGAGAGAGAGAGAGAGAGAGAGAGAGGGAATGCCAGGGTTACTTGAAGTTAGAGAAATCAATATTCATACCACTGGGTTGTAAGCTGCCCAAGTGAAATATGAGATGCTGTTCCACCAATTTTTGGGTTTAGCCTCACTCTGATAATGGAGGAGACCTAGGACAAAAAGGTCAGTGTGGGAATGGAAAGGAAATTTAAAGTGTCCAGCAACTGGGAGATCGGGTAGGTTCAGGCAGAATGAGCAAAGGTGTTCAGCGAAACGATCGCCCAGTCTACATTTGGTCTTGCTGATGTGTAAGAGTCTGCATCTTGAACAATGGATACAGTAGATGAGGTTGGAGGAGGTGCCAGTGAACCTCTGCCTAACATGAAAGGACTATCGGAGTCCCTGGACAGTCGAGGGAGGAGGTGCAGTGACAGGTGTTGGGAGGGAATGACATAATTCAGTTACTGATGTCGCTAAGGCTTTTAGTCAACATAAATACATGGGCACGGAACCATGAATAAGCCTGTTTGCCTCTCACCTCATGATAGAAAGGTTCATCGCTTATATCAGCTGCGGATTAATGATTCTGATCACAATCAGAGCCCAGACAATGGATGGGGAGCTGCATGGAAACGGCTGTAAGACCCCAGAGAGGATAATGACAAACGTTCAGTCCCTGAGTAAATGATTTGGTGGCTTTTTTATTCATTTATCACTCAGCAACTCACAACATCAATTCACAGAGAATAGAAAAGGCCACTTCCAAAAGGGAGAATGTAAAGATGTTCAAAAACACCAAAAACAAAGAGTGATAATTGCAATGATTTGGATTGAAATATGTTCAGTAATTTACGAAGGCACTTTGAAAAATGACAGTAAAAAGAGCGATGTGCAATTTATATCACGAGAGCTGTTCTGACAGCACTCTTTGTAAATGTGTCACATGGTGTTGCATTAGGTGATGTGGATCAAAGAGTCCCAGGACTGAGCCATGGTTTTAGTATGATGGTAATTAAATGACCACGGAGGTCCTGATTATGGATTTTATTGCAGAGAGCTGATTTCCTCCTGCTGTGCCGAAGTTTTGCAACCCGAGGTTGAAGAGGTAATGTGACAGCTGATCACATTACATCCATCAGGTCAGGTTCAAACCCGGTCGGTCTCTGGTGCTGTACGGGAGCAACTCTACCACCGCTCCAATATGCCACCCTCAATCTCCCACTTTGATCTGGGACCAAAACTATGCACAATGTCTGCTCATACTTCATAAGTTCATAAGTGATAGGAGTAGAATCAGGCCATTCGACCCATCAAGTCTACTCTGCCATTCAATCATGGCTGATCCATCTCTCCCTCCATACCCCATTCTCCTGCCTTCTCCCTGTAGCCCCGACACCCTTACTATTCTGCTCTGAGCAGCATGTGATTAATTCCGATTTCTTGGCAACAGTATTTTGATAGAATTGATAACCGGCAAATAGTGGGTGTATTGTTTTTTCACCAGTTGTTTTGTGGACGGGGTTTGTCCTGTTTTTTCAACACCATGGGTTTTGAATAAAGAGGGTTTGTGAAGTTGGCAGCTGACTGTGAATAAGAAACTCCCACCAGGTGGTCTACACTAGGCAAATGCAAATCCCGTTCATCGAGAGTGTGAGTGATTCTCTGCTGAGAACGAAGTGTGTTTCGTGGTGCGGTGAGTTTTGCAGGTTGTTGTGTGTGTGTGCACAATTAAGTTGCATTTCTTTGCGACAGGGAAAGAGGCTATTCAGCCCATTAAATCTCTGCTGGCTCTCTGAGCAATCCCATCCAACTCATTGCATTGCAACGAGCGTTTGCACAGGGTACCGTCAGAGAAAAAGGAGTTTGCAGCTTTAAAAGGATCACTCTTCCAAAGCGACAGAGGGTTTTGTTGTACATTACGTGGTGTATTAGTTTTATTGATCTGAAACCAGAGCAGCTCTGCCCCATCGCAGGAAGCTTTATGTCTGAGATAAAAGGTCACAGATGCAAGTCCGAGTAGGGATGTACTGGAGCTCATAACAAAGACTAATATTTCAAAACTGATATGCAAAGCAACAGCTGCAGTGTCAAAGATGACTGGGTAAAGGAACTGCCTGCCTGGATGAATATAAAACAACACCATCTGATGAAGGGTGGGTGGCTCTTCACTTATCCTTCGGTTAACATCTCTGGGAACAAATGAACTCTTCTTTTATCTTTCATCTCAGTGCTGTGCACAAATTAGTTGCTACGGTTGCTTTCGAAGCATCTGTCAGTACACTTCAGTCGGAATCTGTTCGCTGTGAGACACGTTTAGGTGCAGTGCAGGGAAGGTGTGAAAGGAAGGATAGAAATGCCAGCTCCATTTTCTGTGCTGACTTAGCACGAGCAACAACACAAAAGCACCTCCATTTGCCATAAATGTAGCAGGCAGGGCAGCAAGGATCAATTAAAAGAGAAGATGAAATATTGATTTAATATTGTCATATGTAACACGATATAGTGAGAAACCTTTTTTAGCATGCCATTCAGGCAAATCATATTGTACATAAGTACATTAGGTAGTGCAAAAGAGGAAAAAAAACTGCAGCATTGGCAGCACAGTGGTGCAGCGGTAGAGTAGCTGCCTAATAGCACCAGAGCCCTGGGTTCGATCCTGACTACGGGTGCTGTCTGTGTGGAGTTTGCACGTTCTTTCTGTGACCACGTGGGTTTTCTCCGGGTGCTCCAGCTTCCTCCCACATTCCAAAGACGTTCAGGTTTGTTGGTTAAGTGGCTTTGGTAAAATTGTCCTTAGTGTGTAGGATAATGCTAGTGTAGATGAGTCAAAGGGCCTGTTTCCACACTGTATTTAAAAACTAAACTAAACAACATATGGTATTATAGTGACAGTAAAGGTGAAGGGCCACAATGAGGCAGAATGGTAGATTGGGAATTCATCATTAGCAGTAAAAGAGAAGATGAAAATTGGTTTATTATTGTCATATGTACCAAGATACAGTGGAAATGTTTATATTTTGCTTGCTATTCAGGCAATTCATATCATACATGAGTACTTGTAGGAAGGAACTGCAGACGCTGGATAGAAGGAATGAGTGACGATTTGCATCGAGACCCTTCTTCGGACTGAGAATCAGGGGAGAAGGAGACACAGAGATAAGGAAGTGTATGGTGTGAGAACGAGACATCAAAGGGGATGCGGGTCAAGGAAAATGTGGAATAGATCATTCTTAGTTAGGAGAACATGACACCGAACCATACAAAGATATAATTTAATCAAGGGACAGTCAGACTGATCGGAGAACGAGGAAGGGGGAGGGATAGAGAGTGAGGGAAACTAACGGTTACTTGAAGTTAGAGAAGTGGGCGGCATGGTGGCACAGTGGTAGAGTTGCTGCCTTACAGCACCAGAGTCCCGGGTTCAATCCTGACTGCGGGCGCTGTCTGTACGGAGTTTGTCCGTTCTCCCGTGTCCTGCATGGGTTTGCTCCGGGATCTCCAGTTTCCTCCCACACTCCATAGACATACAGATTTGTAGATTAATTGGCTTGGTAAAATTGTAAAATGTCCCTGTAAAATGTGTCAGTGTGTCAGGTAGTGTTATAGTGCAGAGATCGCTGGTCGGCACGGGCTCGGTGGGCTCTAAACTAAACTCATCCCTGAGGGGAATGAGCACATGACTTTAGGGCGGCATGGTGGTGCAGTGGTATTGCTGCCTGAAAGCGAATGCACCTCCGGAGACCCGGGTTCGTTCCCGACTACGGGTGCTGTCTGTATGGAGTTTGTACGTTCTCCCCGTGACCTGTGTGGAGTTTTTCCGAGATCTTCGGTTTCCTCCCACACTCCAAAGACGTACAGGTATGTAGGTTAATTGACTTGGTATATGTAAAAATTGTGCCTCGTGGGTTTAGAATCGTGTTAATGTGCGAGGATCGCTGGTCGGTGCGGACCTGGTGGGCCGAAAGGGCCTGTTTCCGCGCTGTATCTCTAAACTAAACTAAAGTCGATATTCATACCGCTGGGGTGTACTCATGCATTTTCTGACATGAGTACACTAGGTAGTGCATAAGAGGAAAACAGTAGTGCAGCATATGGTATTACAGTTACAGAGAAAGCAAAGATAGATCCCAGAGATGTCCATTCTAGAGTCTGATAATACTGGCGAAGAAACTGTTCTTGAACATGGTGATACATACTAATGGCAAGATGGCACTAAAGCAGGGTGAATCTTTGTGCACTGGTGCAGTGGATCATCGTAATAATTCCATACAAAGTATTAGCATTTATACAGCAACATTTAGTGCAAAGTTTGGATTTAATGTTTGAAAAGCAATGCTCACATGGCACATATTTGCCTCACTTAAAAATAGTTTTGCTTTCAAACTTAGTAGCAAAGTTTGCATTTCCAGAATAAAGTATGGTTTTAGGATGATCTGTTAGCTTGTGAGAATGTGAGAACTATTTACATTTGCAAGCCACTATTCAACAATACAGTTATCAACTTGTTGCCTGTTACATGTTTAAAGATGCACCTCCTCACGTCCCCAGTCAATGTTTGTCTATTAGCCTGTGGTATCTTTTATACTTCAGGAACAGTTAGTATTTTGTGTAGGAAGGAACTATCGATGCTGGTTTAAACCGAAAATAGACACAAAAAGCTAAAGTAACTCAGCGGGACAGGCAGCATCTCTGGAGAGAAGGAATGGGTGACGTTTCGGGTCGAGATTGAAGAAGGGTCTCAACCCGAAACGTCACCCATTCCTTGTCTCCAGAGATGCAGCCTGTCCCACTGAGTTACCTAGGCTTTTTGTGTCTATTTGCAGTTAGTATTTCTACAGCCCCACTCATACAAAACTGGATCATGCGCACAGTATTTAAGTATCATTTTGAAACGGAGAGAAATAATTTTCGAGGGTCCATTCTCAATGGGGGAATAAAACTGATCACTTTTTGTTCTGAGACAAAGAAAAAAACATTTTTTTATCTTAACGTAGCTGCATTGCATCCATTAAATTGAATGGTATAGTTGCAGCAGTATATGGGCCATTTATATTTGTGAAATCAATCCTTTAATGGCCTATTAGATTTGAACAGCCTTTTGGGTTTTGAGCTATTGCTCTTGTTGAATAATAAGATAAAAATTCCCTTTCATTTGCCGCTGTCTGAACGGTAGACTCGAATAACGTTTGTTGTTCAAACCTGGTCAGTACAGTGGTGCAGCTGGAAGAGCTGCTGCCTCACAGAGACCAGAGTTGCTGACCTGACCCCGGGTGCTATCGGTGTGGTGTTTGCACACTCTCCCTGTGACCGTGTGGGTTTCCTCCAGGTGCTCTGTTTTCCTCCCACAGGCCAAAGACGTGTGGGGTTGTAGGATTAATTAGCCTCTGTAAATTGTCCCTTGTGTGTAAGGAGTGCTAAAATGTAGAACTAGTGTGAATGGGTGATCAATGACCGACATGGACTTGGTGGGCTGAAGGGCCTCTTTCCATGCGACATCTCTAAACCAAACTCAGGTCCATTGTTTCGTCACCATGCTTGATGACCTTCATGACCCAACGCAATGTTCTGACTCCTCAGGCTTCACGGTTGCTCCTGTTCCCCTCTATTTATTCAGCCCCACAACACGGCACCTGGGACAGGAGATGCCTGGGAAAAGAGCAATAGCTTGAAACATTAATAAACTGCGCTCCCAGCAGGTAGACAGAATTATTATCTCTCCTGTTTAGTTAAATTATGAGAGAAGCAGAGAATTGAATTTATTTTATTTTTGTGTGTTCGCTGAAGACTCCATTCTAATCAAAATCCTGTCTTCTTCAAACTATAAAAAAACAAGGTGAGACCACAGCCAGACAGCCACTTATTCAACAACAAAAAAAGGCACTAAGTGCTGGAGTAACTCAGCGGGTCAGTCAGCATCTCTGGAGAACATGGATAGGTGATGTTTCGGGTTGGAAAAAAGTCTTGACCTGATGAGTTACTGCAGCACTTTGTGTCTTTTTCTCAAACCAGCATCTGCAGTTCCATATGTCTATATTTGTTTAACACATCTCCTTTTAAGTTGAGTTGTTTGCAGCTTTGCATATGTACGTCATGACAGTTTGGCTCTTATCCAGGAACTCAATTAGTACTTGTTTGTCTAATCTTCAACAAAATATACAGTAATTACTGGATCCAGGGAATTAGAAATCCCATACCTAGAGGACAAATCCTGTTGACAGAAACAGTTTGGTTTCAAGTGTGTCTTTAACTTCCCTCTTGACTTCCCTGTTTAACTTCTGAAACAATTGAATAAGTATATTTTTGACGGATTACTCTGAGTAATTACACCCTTTGCAACTGCTTCCAAACTTGGCCAGGACAGCACAGTGACGCAGCGGTAGAATTGCTGCCTTAAAGCGCCAGAGACCCGGGTTCAATCCTGACTATGGGTTTCTGTGCAAAGTTTGTATGTTCTCCCTGTGACCACATACAAACCATAGGTTTTCTTCTGGTGCCACCCGTGACCACATGGGTTTTCTCCGGGTGCTCCGGTTTCTTCCTACACTCCAAAGATGTGCAGGTTTGTAGGTTAATTGGCTTCTGTAAATTGCCCCTAGTGTGTAGTGAACGGGGTGATCGCTGGTCGGCACGGTGGAATTAGGGCCTGTTTCTGCGTTGTATGTCTACGTTCTAAAGTCGTCAACACTGAAATTCAAGCTGGAAATTGGCAAGATGAGCTTTAATGTTGAAGGCTTGATTGCAGGTAACTAATCATCCTCTTTGTTCTCCCTTGGATCCTTGGCAGCGAGAGAGAAATCTCGGAAGAAGAAGCTACAATTCCCACTAATATCTATGTCAGCAGATACTTGTGGGAATGGAAGCGCAGAGCTTGTTACAAAACATAATTGGATGAATTGAGATTATATTGTAACGTGCAAAAATGAAAATGGACTTGGTTATTCCAAACCTTATACTGAGACCATTTGCACTGACAAAAAAGGCACGGAGTGATAGAGTAGAGGCGGTTGTAATTATGAATGGATTTAAATGGAGATTATTTCCTCTGGGAGAATAATTACTAGGCGGTGAACAATTTCTGACTGTCTAAGTCACCAGGAAATGTGGGGGAAAGATCTCTCAACAGAGAATCTGTGGAACGTGCTGCCACAGAGAAATGTTGAGGCAGAGTCCATTGTGCATTTAACAGATAGTTAAATACTATTCAGTACTAGCCGGGCGTGGACCTGTTGGGCCCAAATCTCTCCTGCGGGCCCAACAACCCTCCGTCCAAACCTCTCCTGCGGGCCTGGCAACCCTCCCCCAACTGACGACACTCACCCACTCCATCCTCCACCAACCCCCTTAAAACTCCCCTGGGGCCGGAGGCGGGTGAAGGGGGAGAAGAAAGGGGAGAGGGAGCCACTCACTATCCGGCCCCCTGCACCCATCGTGGTGGCCAGCAGCAGGAGAGCTCTCTTCCCTCTACCCCCCCATTGGCCGCCACTCCCATCACTCGAGCGGGTCCCGCCCTTCTCCGAGCGGCAACCCTCCCCCATCTGCGCACGCGCGGATGCGGCGGCCATCTTACATAAGTGTTAGATCAACGGGTCCCAACGGCACATGCGTGGACCCGTTGGTCGAGACAATCAAATTTATTAAAGTTTTAAAAGTTTTTTTTTTAAGTTTAAAAGGTGAAAGGAAATTGAATATAACAACCATTTGAACTGCAGGCCAATGGTGAGTAAGATGGGCCTAAAATTGTTGCACTATCGTGTACCATTTTGGGAAGATTTCGGGAACAAACCTATCCATAAACCCACATACAGATATATCCACAAATATATCCGCTGAACACAATTTGGCAACCCTTCCCCAACTGCGCACGAGCCAGACCTGAAGACCACATGGCAACCCTCCCCCAACTGAGCACGCGCCGGAACTGAAGACAAAATGGCAATCCTCCCCCAATCGCACACGCACGGATGCGGCAGCCATCCGTTGGGCCCAAAGCTCTCCTGCATTAGTGTAGCACCCTCCCCTCCCCCACTTCCACTGCCCACCCCCCCCACTCACCCACTCCATCCCCCCTCCTTCCCCCCCACTCACCCGCTCCATCCCCCCTCCCCTCCCCTAGCCCCACTCCCCTTCCCCCCACCCTCACAACCCCCCTTCCCCTCCCCCTACCCCCCCACTTCCCCCACTCCTCGTTCCGTTCCACCCCATCGCACATTCCTCTCCCCATCTCCCCCCACTCCCCCCTCCCCCCACCCCCACTCCCCTTCCCCCCACCCCCCTCCCGCACTTCCCCACCACTCCCCCCCACTCCCCACGCTCTCCCACTCCCCCCACCCTCACGTCTCCTCCAGCGTCTCCTCCAGCGCCCGCTTCAACCGACGGCGACATTCAACAAAAATGGCGGCCGCTCTCCTTGTTCTCCTCCTCCTGCTCCACCATCTTGTGCGCACCTCCCGCCGCCGCGCTGACTGCAGGGAGGCGTAGTCCCAGCGCACCGGACCCACACACCGGACAATCACTGGACTACAACCCCACTGCACATACAGAATATAACAATTTATATTCTTACATTATTATATTTTATGTATTATTTTTATTTATATTGTTATTATATTATATCAGTATTATTTTTATTATTACTCTGTGTGTGTGAGTGTGAGTGTGTGTGTGCGTGTGTGTGCGTGTGTGCGTGTGCGTGTGTGTGCGTGTGTGTGCGCGTGTGTGAGCGTGTGCGTGTGTGTGTGCGTGTGTGAGCGTGTGAGTGTGTGCGTGTGAGTGCGTGTGTGTGTGCGTGTGTGTGTGTGTGTGTGTGCGTGTGTGTGCGTGTGTGTGCGCATGTGTGAGCGTGTGTGTGCGTGTGTGTGCGCGTGTGTGAGCGTGTGTGCGTGTGTGTGCGTGCGTGTGTGAGCGTGTGTGTGCGTGCGTGCGTGTGTGTGTGCGCATGTGTGCGTGCATGCTTGTGTGCGCGTGCGTGTGCGTGCGCGCGCGTGTATGTGCGCGTGTATGTGCGTGTGTGCATGTGTGTGTGTGCGGTGGGGTTGTGGGTAACGGCGACTGGTCCCAACTGTGCAGGCGAGGACTCGGACTGCCCATTGTGACATCATATGCAGGTGACAGCTAAAGGGAGAAAAAAGTGATTTTTTAAACTTTAATAAGATATGTTGAAAGATTAAAAAGTGAAATTTAAAAAATATGCAATGTTTATTTCAACCCCAGGACAATGGTGAGTAAGGTGGGCCTAAAATTGTTGCGCTATTGTGTACTGTTTTGGCTGTGTGCTGCCTCAAATATATTAATATACACACAAACAAACATTAGTAATATATAGATAGATGGATGGCTGAGCAAGGCTTGCAAAACAGTGGAGCCAAATCCATGCTATTTTAAAGAGTCAATACACATCCAACTTCTGACAGTCTGCAGTTGGGGTATTGTCACTGGTTTAAAAAGTCTCACAGGAATCGCAAACAGATAATTGGTCAAAGATGCCAGTTTGCAAAATGATGGCCCACTTTCTGTGGTGGTAATGAAGACAAAAAATATCTGCTTTTTCCATCATTACACTGTGAAGCTGACAGCTGCTTCATGGTTTCAGCACGTAGGAGGTTTACAGGGTATATCCCTTAGCTGTTGTGAGATTCAGCTCTCTACCGTAGACTCTGCTGTTTTGCAGCGTTCTGCAAAAGAATTAGGGGAAAGAAAATTTGTTGGATTCACAAGAACATAATTCACTTAAGGTTACTTTTTTTTAAAAATCACTGCAAAATATGCTGATAGTATTACCTTTTATTTCATCAGGACAAAGTGATACTTTAATAGCCATTATTGCAGCAAGATAGTCTCAGTGGTCCAACAATGAATGTAATGTCATGGAGCAAAAAACAAAGTGCTGGAGGAACTCTGTGTGTCAAGGAGCACCTGTGGGTTGGGTGGGGGAGGCAGAAATTGTTGACACTTTACAATGATGCCTTGCATCAGAACATGGGACGTGGGAGAAAATCTTTGATTTTTTTTGTTCCAGATTCCAGCATCTATAATTTTTTTGTGCCTCTCATGTTATACGTTTAGGCATGGAGTAACTGGGATAAATACATAATTGACAAGGATATCTCAATTATTTGTTTATATATTTAAAACATTTGGGATTTTATTTCAGCTTTATTCAAATGTAATTGTTGCTGTTTCTGTTTGTTAGCGTGTAGCATAACGTTTTAACTGGACCTCTGCTGTCTGTGTGGAGTTTGCATGTTCTCCATGTGGCTGCAGGAGTTTCCTCTGGCCATTACAGTCTCCTCCCACATCCCAAAGACACTTGGTAATTTATTTGGTCACTTAATAGAAATGGTGGAGATCCTCTAAGTCGAGATGGTAGGTTGACGAATCAGGGGGGCAATTGGGGTGTTGGGGGGGGGGGGAAAGAGTATGGGTTACAACTGATATGTGAGGGGTCAGGGGTTCACGGGATTGCTTTAAGTGCTGGCATGGTCCCCAGTGTAGTGAGGAAAATAACATGAACTGTTCAATGTTGTTCATAGAGTTGTGACAAATATTGAATTGGTGATTAATAATTAATAATAATTGGTTGCCCAAACGACTTCACACGATAGGGGGTGACTATGAGGATTCCCTGTGAACTGACCCGGCAAACAGCGTGTGGAAACACACTGGAGTGATCGCTGGGTCGCTGGGTCAGTCAGCTTTCCTCCTCATTTTCATCGGCAAAATGGCGCAGTGGTAGAGCTGCTGCCTCGCAGCACCAGAGACCCGGGTTCAATCCTGGTCACGGGTACTGTCTGTACGGAGATCGTGGTGGCGTGAGTTTTCTCCAGGTGCTCCTGTTTCTTCCCGCACTCAAACGACGTACAGGTTTGTCATTTAATTGGCCTCGGTCATATTGTAAGTTTTCCCTAGTATGTCCGATAGTGCGAGTGTACGGGATGATTGCTGGTTGGCGCGGACTCGGTGAGCTGAAGGGCCTGTTCCCTCGCTCTGTCTCTAAAGTTTAAATGGTGTTGTTTTGTGACTGACCGCAAAATCCAAAGCACTAAACATCATTACAGCTCCAACGTCAGGGAGTAAAAGACAAAAGAAAGCGAGCAGAAATTGATGTAGAAGTGTGGTGTACAATAATTGGTGCAGCACAGATTTCACCTTGTGACTGAAACATTTAGAACTACAGACTGTTGCTGAAAACTGGAAAAAGGAACCTTCTGGGGAAAGAAAATGTCAATAAAAGACAACAAAGCACGGACAATTAATGTTATTGATTATATTTAGTACAACTGGTTTAGCACAGTTTGATATCACACACATGTTACAACACTTGCAACACGATTCAGATATTTTGTATTTGAAATCTCTGCTGAGGACTTTGGAAATGTTTTGAACACACCCAGAAAGAGCAAATTACATCACATTGTTACAGTTAATAAAGCATCTAATTTGCAGATTTGATTTGGAAGACTTTGGAGCATCATTAATCCAAGTCTCAGCACGGCTTACCTTTCCTTTCAGAATTATACATTGACATGTCGACTCCTTTTTCTCATTCTATAATTCAGACTTTGAAGAAGAAATGTTATTTTCATATCATAATGCTGAAACCAAAATGTGCTTTGGGTGGATCTCTCAGCATTAATATAATTAGTAAAAGGTGTTGGTATTGGAGTGACGTGGGTGAAAACAAGTTTTCAATTTTGACCATTTCGCTGATCACATACCACACAAATGGAATATTCTCAATTTTACCAATAAAATCTGAATTTTTTGCAAGATGCAAAATGCTGGAGTAACTCAGCAGTCAGGCAGCATCCTTGGAGAATGTGGATAGGTGACGTTTCGGCTCCGAACCCTTCTTCAGAATCAATCTGAAGAAGGGTCCGACCCAAAAGGTCACTTACACATGTTCTCCAGGGACGCTGCCTGACTTGCTGAGTAACTCTAGCATTTTGAGTCTTTCGGCATACCGGCATCAGTAATTGTTTTTCTTCTAAATATAAAATATTTAAAGTTTGAATCTCATCCATCCTTCCGGATCATTTCCCCGTTATCTTGCCGTTGTAGCTTTCTTCACGCGATCCAGGCACGATTTCCAGTCTGAAATAATTATAGAAGTTGTGATGGGTGGATCCGTTCCTGCTTTTTCAGTATTTGCAAATATTCCATCAGCGCTTATGAGATAGTGAAGGCAAAATTAAAACCCTTGCTGAGTTTCCAAACCTTTATTCAGAGTGCGCATCCGTTTCTTGGCTCTTTCCACCTGTTCTGGTTGAGATGAGCTAAGTCGAGAGATGTAACATTGCACACCCTGTAAGACAAGAAAGAAGAGGAATCCTTTATCTGTAATCGCAGCTTTCTCTTTACCGTAATAGACAGGACTTTCAACCACATCTTCGATCTTTTTCCTGCACTCTGCTGACACCTCTCTCTCTTTCCCCTCACTCACTTTTCTCTTATCCTGATATTCTACCCCAATGACCGCTACTGTCACAGTCTGTCCTGTTCACTCACCTGCCAGCCACACCCACCACGTTAAGCCAACTCCCCTCACCTGTTCACTCACCTGCTCCAGATCACCAATCAAACCAGCATATAAACCCTTCCTGCACACACACTCTTTGCCAGATTGTTCTTAGCCCTCATGCAAGACTCTCCAGCATTCTCTCTTGGACTGATTTCCCGTTGCCGACCCTGCCTGCTCCCGACCTTCATGCCTCGTCGTAGCCCCGGTGAACGCCTCTGTCTTCTGTCCCCGACCACGAGCAGGTAGAAATAAAGCTCATTCTAAAACTACTTCCTTGGTTCCATGTGCTGCATTTGGGCCTACCTGCGGTCCGTTACAGCTACATCGGGCGGCAGCAGTAGAGTTGCAGCGCCAGAGCCCCATGTTTGATCCTGACTACGGATGATGTCTGTTTGGAGTTGGTCCGTTTTCCTTATGACCGCATGGGGTTTTTCCGGGTGCTCCGGGATCCTCCCACATTGCAATGACATTCAGGTGTGTAGGTTAATTGATTTCTATCAATTGTCCCTCGAGTTGCGGGTAGAGCTAGTGTGCGGAGTGATTGGTGGTCGGCATGAACATGGTGGGCAGCAAGGCTGTTCCCATGCCGTAATTCTAAACTAAGCTAAACCAAACATCCTCCATCACTTGTGCCATCTCCAATGGGATTCCACCACCAGACACAGCTGTCCCTTTGAGCAAACCAAAGACACGTTCTCTCATCAACCTGTTGGCCCACACTTCTCTGTGCTACCCACTTCCCCCCCATGGACACACACACACACACATCCTCTTTCTTCTCCAATTTTGCCAAAGATTCCTTGACCAAAGATATTGGCTCTGTTTCCCTCCCAAAAGCTGCTGCCTGACCTTCGAAATAGAACCAAGAACCAGAGGACTTAAGTTTATGGTGAAGGAGAAAGATTTAATAGGAACTTATTTTACGCAAGGGGGCAACTTCTTTACACAAAGGCAGTAGGTTTATGGAACGAGCTGCCAGAGAAGGTAGTTGAGGCAGGTACCATCACAATGTTTAAAATCATTTAGATGGGTACATGGGTTAACAGGACTACGGGCCAAACTCAGGCAGGTGGGCCAAGTGTAGATGGGGCATGTTGATCGGCATAGGCAAGTTGGGACGAAGGGCCTGTTTCTACACTGTATGACTCTCTATGATTCAAAGTAATTCCAGCCTTTTGTGTTTTTGGTTGTTTAAATTTTCTCCCAAACTTTAACCTTTCCTTTAGGTCCAGGTTTTAACTGAGTACCTCAGCTTAATTATCAGCTCATTCAGAAGAATTGAGAGCATTGTGCTTGCAGTAACTCTTGCAGAGAAAAGAGATGTCTAGTTATATCATTTTTTTATATAAATGATAAAATCATGAGTCTCAAACAGTGGATTACAAAAAAGACCTCTGTCATTTTTCAGTTCTCTGAAGCATTCAACTTGTATTTGTTTACAATCTTTAGTGCAGAAAACTGTCTGCTTCAAGAAACCATAATGGGGGATTAAAAATAGATGCTGAAAATGTCATTGTCACAACTGAATAACTTCAAAGGGACATACAACTTTAGAGTAGGGAAGCACAGCAGATGTTGGTTTAAACCAAAGATAGACACAAAATGCTGGAGTAACTCAGCAGGACAGGCAGCATCTCTGGAGAGAAGGAAGGTGTAAGATTTCGGGTTGAGACCTTTCTTTAGACTTTAGTACTCTGAACCAGGCGAGGCAATTCAGTGCACCATCCAAATCCTAACTGAAAGTGAAGTGAAAGAGCATGAAATATTATCCCATTATTCATCGGTCAGACCAAGCATAGAATTGCCGATGTTTGGCCGAACACTTGCACTTGGTCTGCCACGGCCTACTGGATTTCCCGTTTGCCGACCATTTTAACTGCTTTTCCCATTCCCAAACTGACCTTTCTGTCCTCGGCCTCCTCTGTTGCCTGAGTGAGATTAGGTTCACCTCATATTCTGCTTGGGTACAGCCCAAATGTATGAACATTGACCTCTCCATAGCTAGGTAACTAAACAAAACCCCCACCCCATCCTCTACCCCCCTTTCTTGTATCCCCATTTCTGTGCCCCACCTGGACTCGCACATATTTCCCCCTCTCCCCCTCTCCTTCCACTGACATTACCTCCTCTATGTAGTTATGTACATATATTCTACAATAAAATTAACTACATTTTATTTGCATCCCTCATGACATACCTTTATTAATGGCTTGCTTCAGCGGGTCACTTGTCCTAATTGCACCATGTTCCCAATTTACTTGAGAGTGGAAGAAAGAAACAAAGTGCTGGAGTAACTCAGCGGGTCAGGCAGCGTCTCTGTGAAGTTGCATTCCATCTATTTTAAAGTTATAATAATCTGCGACAATTACCATTGCTGCTAAAACACTCTCTTTTCTGTTGCCATGGACTAACATGTATTCTTGTACGATGTTGCAGTGGAAAGATGGTGTTGCCCACTCCAGTGGGATTTGAACCCACTTATGGTAGTTAGATGGGGAGGTCTTATTTTAGGACCACTGAAATCACATCATCAAATGCTACTTTATTTGGGGTTTTACCCAATAGAAAATATGGGTTAGCAGCAGTGCCTCGAGGAAATGAAAAACAAGAGGACATTGATAAAAGTCAGCGGTAGGATTTTTAAAAGGGATCTGAAGGTAGTTTTTTTTTAATTTGCACAGAGTGCTTGATACATGAAATGTGCTGCCAGAGGATGTGATAGGATCAGATACAATTATTACATTTAAGAGGCATTTGGACAGACACTTGAATAAGCAAGGCATTAGAAGGATACGGTCCTAATGCGGACAAATTGGATTAGCGTAGACGGGCAAAAAGATTGGCATGATTGTGATGGTCCCAAGGGCCCAATTCTGTATTGAATGACTTTGAAAGAGGGAGTATATTCAGAGGAATATTCAGATCCTTTGATATGGAATAATAATGAATAATGAATAATGAACAAGTTTATTGGCCAAGTATGTGCATATAGAAGGAATGTGCCTTGGTGCTCCGCTCACAAATGACAACACAAATATACAGTTAACAATTAAGAATAAAGCATAACCACATCAAAACCATAAGGATACAACATTACGGTCTAAACATGTGGGTGAAAATAAACCAGAGCAAAAAAGAGACTGCAGACTTTGGTTATTGAGTAGAACCACTACTCATGGGGAAAAAAAGCTGTTTTTATGTCTGGCTGTGGCTGCTTTGACAATCCGGAGTGGCCACTGTGAGAGGGGTCAGAGATGATCTTGCCCGCTTGCTTCCTGGCCCTTGTAGTGTACAGTTCGTCAATGGGGGGAAGGTTGCAGCCAACAACCTTCTCAGCTGTGCGAACGATCCGTTGCAGCCTCCGGATGTCGTGCTTGGTGACTGAGCTAAACCAGACCATGATGGAGAAGGTGAGGATGGACTCAATGATAGCAATATAGAATTGGACCATTATTGCCTGTTCATCATAATTTCAGGGGTGAGATACGATACGATAGAACTTTATTTATCCCAGGATGGAAATAGGTCTGCCAACAGTCAGAAAAACACAACAAGATACATGAAACATAAAATTAATGTGACGAGTGGAAAGTCCAGGATTTGGGATGTGCAAAGATTGGGATGAGGGGGGGGGGGTCAGTCGACCACGACAGAAAGGGAGGGGGGGGACGACTGTACAGTTTGATAGCCACAGGGAAAAAGGATCTCCTGTGGCATTCTGCACTACATCTTGGTGCAGTGATTCTATAACATGAACAAGTTGGCTGCAATTTCAAACTGGGATGAACTTGGAAGGAATGTTGTCTTGAAGGTGTATTATTTGGTGTTCATTATCATCACCAGAGTATCTTGTCAAAAAATGTATTCCTCTTATTTTGGTCTCTTCACATCATTGAACAGAACAACAGAAAATATTAATAACAATCACTTATAACATCCCAACTTTTGGTGAATGCTGTTAGATTGTATAAGAATAATCAATTTGAATCATTATGATTTCTTTAACAAAATGGATGTTGAGTTAATTTAGTAATGTCACTAAGGGTCATAGTCTTGCAGCATGGAAACAGGCCCTTCAGCCCAATTTTCCCATGCCAACCACAATGTCCCATCTACACTAGTTCCACTTGCCCATGTTTGGCCCATATCCCCCTGAACCTTTCCTACCTTTAAAGAAATAATCAATGTTTCAATGTGCTTTATTGCCACATGTGCAAATGCACAGTGAAATTATTTTCGTGCAAACAGTCCAGTGAGGTGACCTAAGCACATCCCAATTAGCAAAGTGTACAGAAATAGTCCACAAAGCCCGCATGCAAGAGGTGCCATTTTTAAAGTCTAGTCTGAGCTCTAGTTCTTAAAAGTGTTGCCTGATGCAAGCAAGCACCTGGCTGCTGTGGGCCCTCAGCCTTCCTTGGATGTCTGGATCAATCTGTGAACCGACGTCCCTCTCATCGCCCGTCCACCTTTATGCCCTGGGACCACCTCCCGCTGCCAACCTGGAAGACGCATACCTCCAGATTCAGGGATAGTTTCTGCCCAGCTGTCATCTGAACTGTTCTATCAACAATCAGAGAGTGGTCCTGAGCTACCATCTACCTCATTGGAGACCCTCAGACGATCTTTAATCGGACTTTACTGTATTTTATCTCGCACTAAACGTTGTCCCCTTTATCCTGTATCTGGACACTGTGGACGGCTTGATTATAATCATGTGTCGTCTATCCGCTGACTGGACAGCATGCACCAAAAAGCTTTTCACTGTACCTCGGTACACGTGACAACAAACTAAACTAGCTACTCTGCATTGGTAATGCCAAATTAGATGGTTTACTACAAGCAGAATACTTTTTGTTACCATTTGCACCAACTTTACATGGTAAAGTTTTACAACAAACGAAACATTTCCAGATGATTAATGAAAACTACAGGGAGTTGCAGTTTGTGTGGGAAGGAACTTCAGATGCTGGTTTAAACTGAAGATAGGCACAAAATGTTGGAATAACTCAGCAGGACAGGCAGCATCTCTGGAGAGAAGGAATGGGTGATGTTTTGGGTCGAAACCCTTAAAGAAGGATCTCGACCCGAAACGTCTCCCACTCCTTCTCTCCAGAGATGCTGCCTGTCCTGCTGAGTTACTCCAGCATTTTGTGTCTATCTAGGGAGTTGCAATATTTAGACTACGTGACAATGAAGCAAAAGCGATTAATTTTCAAGTCAGAATTGTGATGGACCTGAAAGGGAAGCTGCAGGTGGTGGTGTCCCATGTGCCTGTGGAAAAAATAATTAGCTATCATCCTTCTGAGATGTTCCTTCTGCCATTGTCTTTTGTTTTCTTTTTTAAAATTGAGGACAGAGACAGCAGGACATCTATACTTTCTGCATTCCATACATTTGTACAGGTTCATGAATAGGGAAGTTTTAGAGGGACAAGGGCCAAATGCAGGCAGGGGGACGAGTGTAGAGGGCACATTCTCATTGGTATGGGCAAGTTGAGCCGATGGGCCTGTTTGCATGCTGTTTGATGTCAATGTTGCATTGACAGTCTCTTGATTAGTAAGGTTGTCAAAACCTCTGGGGCGAAGGCAGGAGAATGGGGTTGAGAGGGAATGATAGATCAGCCATGATTGTATGGCAGAGTAGACTCGATGGGCTGAGTGGTCTAAATCTGCTCCTATAACTTATGAATTTATGACTCTTTGGCTCTGTGGTAACACCACCAGAATCAGGGACAATTTCTTCCCAGCAGTTATCAGGCAACTGAATCATCCTATCACAACCAGAGCAGTGCTGAACTACCATCTGCCTCTTTGGTGACCCTCGGACTATCCTTGATTGGACTTTGCTGGCTTTACCTTACACTAAACGCTATTCCTTATCATGTATCTATAATAATAATAATAATGCATTTTATTTATATAGCGCTTTTCATATACTCAAAGACGCTTTACAGAGATTTTGAGAACATAGGTAAATGAATAAATAGATAAATAAGTAAATAAATAAATGAACAGAGAAAGGAGACAGAAGGTGAGGTGACCTTCAGTGGTTGAAGGCAGTACTGAACAGGTGAGACTTCAGCGATGTTTTGAATGTGGTGAGTGTGGGGGAGTCTCTAACGGTTTGGGGTAGTGAGTTCCATAGGGTGGGAGCAGCGATGGAGAAAGCCCTGTCCCCCCAGGATCTGAGTTTAGTCCGGATGTGGGGGGATAGGAGATTGGCAGCGGCAGAGCGGAGGGTGCAGGTGGGAGTGTGCCTGTGGAGGAGGTCAGTCAGGTAGGATGGGGCCAGGTTATGGAGGGCTTTGTAGGTTATGAGGAGGATTTTGTACTGGATTCTCTGGGGGATGGGGAGCCAGTGGAGTTTATAAAGGACGGGGGTGATATGGTCACGGATCGAGGTGTGTGTGAGTAGACGGGCAGCGGAGTTTTGAATGTATTGAAGTTTATTGATGATTTTTGAGGGTGCGCCATAGAGGAGGCTGTTGCAGTAGTCCAGATGGGAGGTGATGAAGGCATGGACGAGGGTTTCTGCAGCTGTGGAGGAGAGGGATGGACGGAGATGGGCAATGTTTTTGAGGTGGAAGAAGGCTGTCTTTGTGATGTGTTTGATGTGTTTGTCGAAGGAGAGGGTTTGATCAAGGATGATTCCAAGATTCCGGATGTGAGGTGAGGTGGATACTGGGAGACCATCAATGTTGAGGATGAAGTTTTGGGTGGATTTGGTGAGCGTTTTTGGACCAATGATGATGATTTCAGATTTGTTGCAATTGAGTTTGAGGAAGTTTGATTGAAACCAAGATTTTATTTCAGTAATGCAGTTTGTCAGTGTAGAGTGTGTGGTGGGGGAGATTGACTTGGTGGAGATGAGGAGCTGGATATCATCGGCGAAGCAGTGGAAGTTGAGACCATGACGGCGGATTAATTGACCAAGGGGGAACAGGTAGAGGATGAAGAGGAGGGGGCCAAGGACTGAGCCTTGGGGGACACCTTGGGGGAGGGGAGCGGTGGGGGATTTACAGTTGTTAATGGAGATGAACTGGTGTCTGTCAGAGAGGTAAGATTTGAACCAGGATAGGGCTGTGCCGGTGATGTTAAGGGAGGTTTCAAGTCGGGTGAGGAGAATGGAGTGATTTATGGTGTCAAAGGCGGCGCTGAGGTCAAGAAGGATGAGGATGTTGAGGTTGCCAGCGTCGGAGGAGAGGAGAATGTCGTTTGTGATTTTGAGGAGCGCAGTTTCAGTACAGTGGTTTGAGCGGAATCCGGATTGGAAAGTTTCATACAGGTTATTGGTAGAGAGGTGGTATTTGAGTTGGGAAGCTACAGCACGTTCCAAAACTTTGGACAGAAAGGGTAGGTTGGAGATTGGTCTGAAGTTGTTTGGGGTGTCAGGGTTTAGACCAGTTTTTTTCAGAATGGGGGTGACAGCAGCCATTTTGAGGGATGGCGGGACGATGCCAGTGGACAGGGAGGAGTTTATTGTTGCAGTGATAAGTGGAGAGAGAGCAGGAAGGCAGGCCTTGACAAAGCTGGAGGGGATGGGGTCCAGAGAGCAGGTGGCAGTTTTTATTCCTGTGAAGAGGTCAGAGAGGTCGGTGGTGGAGATTGGGGAGAACTGAGGCAGGGGCTGACAGGATAAGGGGGGGCAGGTGGTTTGAGGGGGAGCAGGTGCGTTGGTGGTTAAGGTGCTGTAGATGTTGTCTATTTTGCTTTGGAAGAATGAAAGGAAAGTGGTGCATTTGTCAACTGTGAATGATTGGGAGATGGTGTCCAGGGGGCTGAGGAGTTTGTTTATTGTAGAGAAGAGTGTTTTTGGGTTTCCGGAGCCAGAGTGAATTATTTGAGAGTAGTAGGTGGAGTGGGCACGGGAGAGGGCATCTTTATAGTGCTGTACGTGGTCTTTGTATCTATATACTGTGAAAGGCTGGATTGTAATCATGTATTGTCTTTCAACTGACTGGAGAGCACACAACAAAAGCTTTTCACTGTACCTCGGTACACATGACATCAACTAACCTGAAACTGCTGTTTACATTTGGGGAAAAAAGTAATGGTCTCTTTCTCATGTTAATTCCCTGCATGAAAATAAGTAATGGAAAGTGGAGGCTCAACTTAAAACGTTGCGATTTAATAAAGAGTGCCCACTAGCTGGTGGAAGCTGAAGAAGGGTCCCGACCCGAAACATCACCCATTCCTTCTCTCCAGAGATGCTGCCTGTCCGCTGAGTTACTCCAGCATTTTGAGACTACCTTGGGTTTAAACCAGCATCTGCAGTTCCTTCCTACATTTCGAATTAGTCAAACATGTTCAGCTTAAGTTTGTCCTACTGGCAAGATCGAATCCCGGAAACCCCAGGGTTAGTGAGCAATTAAAGAGGAGTAGAACGGAGAGTTTAGCAACATGTTTACAGCAGCATCTGCTTTGGTGCTGTTGGTTCAAATAGCAGAAGGAAGCACTATTTTTGGATGAATAAATATTCATAAATATTTTATTTTCCTGAGATGTGGTAATGAGATGTCATGATATCCATTTATTTTCAAGGATGCCAGTGGATGTCAAGACACAGGCTCGGAACTCAAATGACACTGGCAGTAATGTTCCAAACTCTGCTGAGGTGTTAAATTGATTTTGCAGGTTGGGTGCCTAGAATAGAAACATCCTGACTTCCTTGCCATTGAAATCTGTTGTTAAACTCTGGCAGGAGGTAGAGGATGTGACGGATTAGGCTGGTATAACAATTGAGCAAGGTCCGAAAGAAACCAGCAGTTTGGAAACTTCCATCTGCCTAGTTATCAGGAGGTTTTTTTTTCTCATCTGATTCTCTGCCAAAATAATTCCTGGATTTAGATTGTGGCTCTAATTGAATCACATTTACAGGATGTACACCACTCCGCTTGTGAATAAAGTGTGATCTCAGCCCCTTCAATGGTTTGTTGCCTAAGCCATAGTAGTCAGCCTAAGCGACAGAAGATGTATCAGCCATTAATTACCACTTTCATTGGAACATAAAGCGCTGAAGTAACTCAGTGGGTCAGGCAGCATCTCTGGAGGACATTTTATAGGTGACAATTTGGGTCAGGGTTCTTCATTACCATGATAGACACAAAGTGCTGGAGTAACTCAGCGGGTCAGACAGCATCTCTGGGTTGTGGCGGTCCCTGGTAGTGAGCCACGCATGGTGCGAACCCTCGGCTCGTAGGGGTGGTGTCACGGTACTTGGAGTGGGGAGGAGTGGCAGTTGGTAGTGGTGTACCAGGAGGGTTGGGGGTTTGGGGAGCTATACGGAGCTTGAGGAATAAAGGACTTCGCTTGACACGTGTACCGCTTCATTGGCTTTGCTTGACACCTGTGTCCCGCTTCAGGGTGACGTTTCAGGTTGGGGCCCTTCTTCATAATAAAAGTAGAGGAGAGGGACCTGGAGGTAAGAATAGGCCAGAACCAAGCAGGGCCGGCAACAGATGACCAAGGAAGGGTGGAGCATATAATGGCCCATTGTCCACTAGGGAAGACGTGATAACAAAGAGGATACAAGGATGCGAACAGCGGAACTAGTAGGTCGACTATGGGGAGGGAGGGGGAGAAGAGAGGGAATGCAAGGGTAGCCTAAAATTATAGAGATCAAAATTCACCCCGTTGGGTTGTAAGCTGCCCAAGCGAAATACGAGGTGCTGTTCCTCCAATTTGCGTGTGGCCTCATTCTGACAATGGAGGAGGCCTTTCTACCCTTTTTATTACCATTTTCATTTAAGGTTTAATCGCAACATATTGTTGAAATAATCTGATGCTGCTAACCAGGTCCTCAGGACAATATGTAGAAACAAAGAACTGCAGATCTTAGTTTTTAATTTGTGTCTGAAAATAACTGCAGATGCTGGTACAAATCAAAGGTATCACAAAAAGCTGGAGTATCTCAGTGGGACAGGCAGCATCTCGGGAGAGAAGGAATGGGTGACGTTTCGGGTCGGGACCCTTCTTCAGACTGAAGGCTCTCGACCCGAAACGTCACCCATTCCTTCTCTCCTGAGATGCTGCCTGACCCGCTGAGTTACTCTAGCTTTTTGTGATACCTTAGTTTTTAATTTAGTTTATTGTCAAGTGTACCAAGTTAGAGTGAAAAGCTTTTGCTGCATGCTAACCAGTCAGTGGAAAGACCATACATGATTCCAATTGAGCCATCCACAGTGTGCAGATATGTAATAAAGGGAATAATGGTTCGTGCAAGATAAAGTCCAGCAACGTCCGATTAAAGATAGTCTGGGGGTCTCCAATGAGGTAGATTGTAGCTCAGGACTGCTCTCCAGTTGTGATAGAATGGTTCAGTTGCCTGATAACAGCTGGGAAGAAACTGTCCCTGAATCTGGATATGTGTGGGTTTACACCTCTATGCCTCTTGCTTGATGGGAGAGGGGAGAGGAGGGAGTGGCCAGGGTGAGACGCCACCTAGCTATGTTTTCCAGTGACGCTGCCTGACCTTGCTGAGTCACTCCAGCACTTAGTGTCCTCGGGACCACACCTCCCCTTTGAAGAAGCTCTCAGTCTGAAGGAGGGTTTTGACCCGAAACATCACCCATTCCATCTCTCCAGAAATCCTGCCTGTCCCGCTGAGTTACTCTAGCATTTTGTGTCTATCTTTTGCTACTGATTTCAATTGCATTACGGTTTCATTGGAAGTTGAGGTACCAACACTCTTCTCGGGGCTTGTAATTATAAAGTGATCAGGACTTTCACATGGTGAGTATGCATCGATTAATATAGGAATAAGGCTTTAGGGAAGACTAGATAAATAACAGGTGTGAACAACGAAGGGCAGGGATATAACCGACAACATCGAATCATTTGTCTCTGCCTTACTACGCTTCAAAAGTGACCTGAGTTGTCGGTACTTTAGGTAAAGTCTCATTCCAATCTTAACTTTAGAGATGCAGTGTGGAAGCAGGCCCTTCAGCCTACTGAGTCCGCACTAACCAACGATCACCCGAAACACTAGCACTATCCTACACACTAGGGACAATTTTACAATTTGCAGAAGCTAATTGACCTACAAACTTTGGAGTGTGGGAGGAAACCAGAGCACCCGGAGAAAACCCACGTAGTCACAGGGACAATGTACAAACTCCATAGAGACGGCACCCATAGTCAGGATCAAGCTATTGGCCCTGTAAGGCAGCAACTCTACCGCTGCGCCACTGTGCTGCCCTGCGTCACCTTGAGTCATCGAACCTTGTGAAACCGTCTTTCATTGGGGAGTGTAATAAACAAATAACTTTTAAGTTGTCTAGAAGCTAATCAACTAAAAAAAAAATCCTCTGAGAATTTCCTCTTTCAGTACATTTACATGAAACTAACAAATTACAAAGTAAATTATTATATTGGCAGTAATTATGTACATCTGTAATGCTGCAGTTCCATATGAGACATTAACAACTCCTAATTTATATATTTAGAGACAACTAGACCAAGTGGACCCATTGGGCCCAAACCTCTCCTGCATTGGTGCCGCACCCTCTCCTCCCCCCCCTCCCCTCTCCCCTACACCCCCTCCCCTTCTTCCCCCTCCCCTCTACCCCCCCTTCCCCCCCTCCCCCTCCCCCCCTCCCATTCCCTCTCCCCACACCCCCCCCCTCTCCTCTCCCCCCTTCTGCAACCACAGGAGATGCCACACCTGTCCCTATACCTCCTCCCTTGACTGTCCAGGAACCCCGACTGTCCTTTAAGGTTAGGCAGAGGTTCACTTGCACCTCCTGCAACCTCATCCACTGTATCCGTTGTTCAAGGTGTGGACTCGTGCATCAGCGGGACTAAACGTAGACTGGGCGGTCATTTCACTGAACACCTCTGCTCAGTCCGCCTGCACCTACCTGATCTCCTGGTTGCCAAACATTTTAATTCCCTTCCACATTGACCTTTCTGTCATGGGCTTCCTCGATTGTCAGAATGAGGCTAAACGCAAATTGGAGGAACAGCATCTCTTATTTTGCTTGGGCAGCTTATAAGCCAATGGTATGAATATTGATTTCTCCAACTTCAAGTGACCCTTGGATCTCCCTCTCTCCATCCCTCCAAGTCGTGCCAGGTTCAAAGTCATCTTGTTGAGTCTCATTGTCTGTAACTCATTCTCACCTAACACACAGCTAACAATGGCTTGTTTCCTTTATCATCGTCACTTTTTTGCATATCTTTCATTCATTTGTTCTTTTTCTCTATAAATCACTATATATCGCTCATTTCCATTTCCCCTGACTCTCATTCTGAAGAAGGGTCTAGACCTGAAACGTCACCAATTCCTTTTCTCCAGAGATGCTGTCTGACCCGCTGAGTTACTCCAGCTTTTTGTGTCTTTGATCTTTGATTTAAACCAGCATCTGCAGTTCCTTCCTTTGCAAGCTGTAAGGAAAAGTTGGACAAACTTGCATTGTTTTCTCTTGAACGCTAGAAGCTGAGGAAAAATCCAAGTGTATAAAAAGAAGGTAGTACACACAAAATGCTGGAATAACTCAGCCGGACAGGCAGCATCTGTGGAGAGAAGGAATGGGTGACATTTCAGATCAAGACCCTTCTTCAGACTGGTGTATAAAAATATGAGAGGCATTGATCGGATAGACAGTCAGAACCTTTTTCCCAGGGTAGAAATGTCAAACATAATTCTGTAAGGTCAGAGGGGCAACGTGCAGGGCAGGTTTTTTTACAGAGGGTGGTGGGTGTCTGGAACGCACTGCCAGCGGCAGTGGTGGAGCTAGATATCATAATAGTGTTTAAGAGGCTTTCAGAAAGACATGAATATATGGAATGGAGGAATATAGATTATGTGCAGGCAATGATTAGTTTAACCTGATATCACATTCTGCGCAGGCAATGAGAGCCATGTATTGTCTTTCCGCTGACTAGCACGCAACAAAAGCTTTTAACTGTACCTTGGTACACGTGGCAAGAAACTAAACTGAACTGAGCAGAACTGAAGGTTCTATATTCTAATAATATTGAATTCAGAATTATGTTTGGATGGTGAAGCTTGCATGTTTCAGTCTGAAAGCAATGCCTGTTCTTTCTTACTACCCCTCAGAAGAAGGCCATCCATGCCAGTCCCAAGCAGACCAACCCCATCAGTGGAGGATGTGCAAGCTCCACACAGACGGTGCCTGAGGTCAGGGTTGAACCCAGATCCTCGGGGCTGGGGCAGCAGTACTAACTGCTGCACTGCTGTGTAGCCTTCCAATACATTTAGTCAGTTCGTTCCACCCATCAATATTCCCCATGAGTCCAGATTTTGGAGGCAGGTTTCCCAGCTAACCACTCAGATAGATTTGTAATTCATACTTTCAAACTGAGTGAGCTTAGTGATGGAATCATTTGCTGCTTTTCAATAAAATGTACGTTAGTGCAAAACTAATAAATGTAGGTTTCCTGATAGACTTCTACAACTTGTAATGTAATTTGTGGCATGAACAACCAGGGAAGATAATTTAATAACAAGTTATATTCCTCAGTGCAAATGCGTAAAACTAAACGAGATCGTGGAATTATCATAATCATTATATTAAGGTTCTAAGCATGTTTTGTGACTTACTACAGTTTTCCATAATTGATGCGTTCATATTACTTTTGCTTTTGTTCTTATTGCTTTTTCATAAGGCTTTAGGACTGTTTTTTACAGAAAAGTCAAAGAAACTAGTTTCAGTAATTCAATGACAGAAATGCTGGCTAAAAACAACTCATATCTGGACATAAAATAATTACAGATGAAAAGAAAAACTGTCGAAGGAGGTGAATATTTTTTAAAAACTAAATTAAACAAAGAGTCTATTCAGTGAGAATAATTCATTGTACTTTGAGAAGCTATTTGAGAAAAATGTGCACGTGAAATTGTTAAAAATGATGAACTGATTGCCTCAGCATGGTCAGCCTGCCAGGTACCTCCCTTGTCGGCTGGTTTAGTGACAATGTTGGGATTATTGCCGGGCTGTGCGTTCAGGTGGCGTGAGATTGGAGTGGTGAAGGGGAGTGGAGATGTCAAGACGGTTAATGGCGCGCCGGCTGCTGGAAATTAAAAGTTCCAGAGAGGGTAGATGGCCAGTGGAGGGATCCAGCGAGGAGGAGCAGGAATGTTGGAGGCAGGAGAAGGGGATGTCACTGGGAGGCGAGGACTCATTCCCAAAGGACTCCTCCATTCGATGGTGGGGAGGTCAGTACCCATGATGGACCAGGCATTGTTCACCACTTTTTGCAATCTTTTTCATACCTGGGCGTTCAAGTTACCAAACTAGGTCGTGATGCAACCAGTCAATATGTTCTCTAATGTATACCTATGTTTAAGAGAGTATTCACAGACATATCAAGTTTCCTCAAACTTCTAAGGAAGTGGAGTTGTTGATGAGCTTTGTGTATGATTGCTTCAATGTGCTAGTCAGGACAGATCGTCAGAGATGTGCACACCCAGGAACTTGGAGCTTTTGACTCTCTCCACCAGCGTCCCATCGATGAAGACAGTTTTGTGGATCCTCTTCCTTCCTCTTCCAAAGTCAACAACCAGTTCCTTGGTCTTACTAACTGCTCTAATTATTTGAACGAACCAGCAGGTTAGTTGGTGCAGATTAGTACAATTATTTGAACTAACCTGTAAGGCAGCGGTAGAGTTGGTGCCTTACAGCACTTGCAGCGTCAGAGACCCGGATTCGATTCCGGCTGCAAGTACTGTCTGTGTGGAGTTTGTACGTTCTCCCCGTGATCACATGGGCTTTCTCCGAGATCTTTGGTTTCCACCCACACTCGAAGATGTACGGGTTTGTAGGTTAATTGGGTTGGGATTGTATACTTGGTATGTGTAAATTGTCCCTCGTGTGTGTAGGCTTGTGTTAATGTGCGGGGATCACTGGTCGGTGTGGACTTTGTGGGCTGAAGGGCCTGTTTCCTCGCTGTATCTCTCAACTAAACTAAACTAAATTAACCAGATAACCCCAAACATATACCTATGCTGCAGGAGAACGTTGTGTTGAGCAGAAGCTGAGGAGAGGGCTGCCTTTCCTCTGAAAGCATCCTAATACATGATACTGAATCATGAAGAAGAAGGGTCAGTCTGAAGAAGGGTCTCGACCCGAAACATCGCCCATTCCTTCTCTCCTGAGATGCTGCCTGACCTGCTGAGTTACTCCAGCATTTTGTGAATAAATACCTTTGATTTGTACCAGCATCTGCAGTTATTTTCTTATACTCTTCTAATACATGATACAATTAGTTCTTCAATTAGCTGGTGACCTGTGAAAACTGTTAGTGTGGAGAGGTAACTCATTGAGCTGATGGACTTTTTGATGAGTGTAATTTTGTTTGGATTTTCAGAAGCTATTCTCAAAAGTCGTGCATGGCAGGCTTTTAAAGTAGATTAACGTTTATGGAAATAATTAGAATCTATAACTAGAATATGAACTCTGATTCCTCATCTGGTACTCTTGGCTAACACTGATATAGGGAAGATAGACACAAAATGTTGGAGTAACTCAGTGGGTCAGGAAGCATTTCTGAAGGAAAATAATTACTTTTCTCCAGAGATGCTGCCTGACATGTTGAGTTACTCCAGCACTTTAAGTCCATCTTCGGTGTAAACCAGCTTTTGCAGTTACTTCTGCACACTTGATATAGGGAATGTCGGGTTAGAATAACCCAGGCCTAACATGCATGATTTATCATATCATATCATATCATATATCTACAGCTGGAAACAGGCCTTTTCGGCCCTCCAAGTCCGTGCCGCCCAGTGATCCCACTATCCTACACCCACTAGGGACAATTTTTACATTTACCCAGCCAATTAACCTACATACCTGTACGTCTTTGGAGTGTGGGAGGAAACCGAAGATCTCGGAGAAAACCCACGCAGGTCACGGGGAGAACGTACAAACTCCTTACAGTGCAGCACCCGTAGTCAGGATCGAACCTGAGTCTCCGGCGCTGCATTCGCTGTAAAGCAGCAACTCTACCGCTGCGCTACCGTGCCACCTTCCGTTCATTTAAAGCAAATAGCAGGCCGTCGATTTACTAAACAAAATAGAAAGAAAGATTTATATTTATGTCGTGCCTTTGAGGACCTTTGAAATCTCCCGAGCATTTTGTAATCACTGAAGTACATTTGAAGAGTCTTTTGTTTTTTTGCTTATGCCCACCAGGGTTCCAAAAACCACAGGCTAATAAAAAAACAGATCAATGAAGCCTTTCGTCTGCTGATGAGCAAGAGTGCAGTCACCACAGTTTGGATACTGAAATCATCAGAACCAGTTTGCAATATACATTTGAAAAGGAAGGAACTGCAGATGCTGGTTCAAACTAAAGATAGACGGAAAATACTGGAGTAACTCAGCGGGACAGACAGCATCTCCGGAGAGGAGGAATGGGTGACGTTTTGGGTTGAAACCCTTCTTCAGACTGAGAGTCAGGGGAAAGGAAAACGAGAGATATTTATCTCATCACCATTTATATCTCTCGTTTCCCTTTCCCTTGATTCTCAGTCTGAAGAAGGGTCTCGACCCGAAAGGTCACCCATTCCTTCTCTCCAGAGATGCTGCCTGTCCCCCTGAGTTACTCCAGCATTTTGTTTCTATCTACAATATACTTTTTTTGCATAACCTGCACCCAATTGAGTAGTCATTAGTGGCTCATTGTTTTTCCAGCACCATATAATTGAATCTCTCGAGACTAAAATGGAAAGGTACAAATAAAATTTGAAATCTCATGGAAAGGTACAAATAAAATTGAATCTCTCGAGACCAAAATGGAAAGGTACAAATAAAATTGTGCATCTGACAGGTTTAACTATCAAAGTAACCAACAACTGGCACTAACGTGCCATGAATGAACTTGAGAAAACAAAACTTGAACAAAATAAGCTGGCAAGAGTTATATTATAAGTTGTTTTTTTTTAAAAAAACATGCCAATAATGTGGTAAAGCAAGATATGCATTTGGTTTAATGGTTCAATTATTAATTTTGGTGTCACATGTACCAAGGTACAGTGAAATATACAGTATATTTTTTGCATATCGATCAGTGAGATTATTAATATACATAAAGACAAGCTATAAAAGACACAAAGTTCTGGAGTAACTCAACGGGTCAGCCAGCTACTACGGCGAACATGGATAACTGACTTTTGGGGTCGAGGTCCAGATCCGAAAACATCACCAATCCATGTTCTCCAGAGATGTTCTCCCAATGGGCTACTTCAGCACTTTGTGTATTTTTTTGTAAACTGCCATCTGCAGTTCCTTGTTTCTATGATTAAACTTAGTTTAGTTTTGATTAGTTTCATCTAGTTTAGTTTAATTTAGAAATACAGCATGGAAACAGTCCTTTGGACACTGAGTCCACACTGACCAGCGATCACTCATACAATAGTTCTATCCCACACACGAGGGACGATTTACAGAAGCCAATTAACTGACAAATTTGCACGTCTTTGGGAAGTGGATGGAAACCAGAGCACCCAGAAAAAACCCACCAGGAGATCGTACAAACTCTGTACAGACAGCACCCTCAGTCAAGATCAAACTCGGGTCTCTGGTGCTGTGAGGCAGCAACTCTAATACTGCACCACCATGCTGCCCTAAATCACGCGATGTATTTCAGTACGTAATCGGTTATATTGAATCAGATATCATGCAGGAAACTTTGAAGCTCATTGACCCGTCCTTTGCAGTTTCAACAGATCGGGTCTGAGGGTCTCCACCACCCATCTTCATATCATATCATCATATCATATCATATCATATCATATATACAGCCGGAAACAGGCCTTTTCGGCCCTCCAAGTCCGTGCCGCCCAGCGATCCCCGTACACCAACGCCATCCTACACCCACTAGGGACAATTTTTACATTTACCCAGCCAATTAACCTACATACCTGTACGTCTTTGAAGTGTGGGAGGAAACCGAAGATCTCGGAGAAAACCCACGCAGGTCACGGGGAGAACGTACAAACTCCTTACAGTGCGGCACCCGTAGTCAGGATCGAACCTGAGTCTCCAGCGCTGCATTCGCTGTAAAGCAGCAACTCTACCGCTGCGCTACCGTGCCGCCCTTTGATTTAATATCTTTCTTTCTTTTGATACCTCATACTGTCCCGCAATGTTACTTTAGGTGCATCTGGTGCTGGGTAAAAGGTGGAAGAAGATGGAATGGACATCATTGAAGCAAAAATGATGATGGGTTAAAAAAAAATGAAAATTGGAGGAAGGCACCAGAAATATTTGAATTCAACTTTTTTAGTTTAGTTTAGAGATATATCTAACTATACTCAATTGTACTAACTATACTCTATTACTGAATATGTTTGCAGTACAAACACCCAGAGAGTTGTGAATTTGTGGAATTCTCAGCCACGGAAGGCAGTGGAGGCCAATTCACTGGATGAATTTAAAAGCGAGTTAGATAGAGGTCTAGGGGCTAGTGGAATCAAGGGACATGGGGAGAAGGCAGGAACAGGTTACTGATTGTAGATGATCAGCCATGATCGCAATGAATGGCAGTGCTGGCTCGAAGGGCCAAATGGCCTCCTCCTGCACCTACTTTCTATGTTTCTATAGATAGAGCTTCATTTTATGTGTCATTGAATACCAATTAAACACGACCATTATCTGGTTAAAATTTCTGAATCAATCTTTGAGAAAGCTTGAAGCCACTGATAGCAACATGAATTAAATGATTTCCTAAACATGTGGTGTATGGGGCTATGTATGTGTATATGTTCTGAAGCAATGCCACCAACAATATTTTTAAGTAGTCATTAAGGATCTGCACTTGGCTGCCTGTGTTCAGGATAATCAATTCCAATTGCAAACTAACCAAAATGTAAAGAAAAGGACTTTAAACAAAAATGTTCCTGACCTGGTGGCCTGGAGGTGCTGAGATTTTTTCCAATTATCATTCATAAAATGATATCCATTCCTTAGTGTTTTGGATCATTAGAAGTCATGAAAATCTGTTCACACCTTATACTGATAATCCAAGCATTTAATTGAAAGGCTATAATACTATTCCAATGTAACCATGTCCCAGTTGACAGACTCGCAATCATTTTTCTGACTCATCCCAAATTTGCTGCACACAATCAAAAGAATTTACCAAGGATTAACAAAGATTCTTCTGTCCAGTTTTGTGGGCATTCTAGCAGGCATATCCTTCAGCAAACTTGTTTGCATACACGTTAATGCAGATGCTGGAATCTTGCGCAAAATATAAAGGAATTCAGCGGGTGAAACAGCATCTGGGGAATGAAATTATCCGGCAATATTTTGGTTTGGGACCCTCTTTAGCTTGCAGAACAAACTCATTTTAGAACAGTGATATACTTCAGTAGAGCAAATGGCTTAATTTCACTGCAGGAAAGCAAGAAATTATTTTCCTTATGTCTCAATATTTTTCTCATTTTATGCAGTAGTACCTCGAATATTACAATCGGTACAGGAAACTAAAACTTTTCAGTTCCATCGAGGAATACCAAAGCTATTGGAAAGTTTGACAGACGCAAAGTGCTGGAGTAACAAAGAAAACAGGTGCAGGAGGAGGCCATTTGGCCCTTCGAGCCAGCACCACTGATCATCCACAGTCAGTAACCTGTGCCTGCCTTCTCCCCATATCCCTTGATTCCACCAACCGTTAGAGCTCTCTCTAACTCTCTTTTAAATTAATCCAGTGAATTGGCCTCCACTGCCTTCTGTTGCAGAGATTTCCACAAATTCACAACTCTGGGTGAAAAACTCAGCAGGTCAGGCAGCATCTCTGGAGAAGAAGGATGGGTGATGTTTCAGGTCGGAACCCTTCTTTAGACTGAGAGTTGAGGGGAGGGATGGGGGGGGGGAAATCCTGGAGGTAGGAAAATCCAGAACAAATCAGGGTTGGCAACAGATGATTAAGGAAGGATGGAGCACATAATGGCTCATTGTTGGCTGGGGTTTGAAAGATTTGTTTAATTCCCCATTTATTGAAAATGCAATATCTGATCGTAGTGGGACATTGCAGTGTTTAGTTTAGAGATTCAGCGTGGAAACAGGCCCTTCGGCCCACCAAGTCCGTGCCGACCAGCGATCCCCGCACATTAACATTATCCTACACACTAGGGACAATTTTACATTTAGACCGAGCCAATTAACCTACAAACCTGTACGTCTTTGGAGTGTTGGGAGGAAACCGAAGATCTTAGAGAAAACCCATGCGAGAGAATGTACAAACAACGCACAGACAGCACCCATAGTCGGGATCAAACTCGGGTCTCTGGCGCTGTAAGGCAGCAACTCTATCGCTGTGCCACTGTGCCACCCTATGTGATAAAAGTCTTAAGGAGAGCCTCAAGGATGGCGCTGTTCTCATGGAATGTCTTAGATGCACCTGATTTACTCTACAAACCCATTCTCACAAGTCATGTGTTTATCACTGGAGGTGACTAAGAAATGATGTTCCTTAATGAGAATTGAAGAAATATGATTGTCTCAGTTTATGCAAACTTTACATCAGCTGGAACCAATGCAGAATGGATGAACTTTTGAAAGTTCAGTTAGATTACTAACTTTAGTCCAATCTGCCTCAGGTTGGTAAACAGATGGCATGTCTTTACATCTTGGCAAAAGGAACCACGTTCACTGACTCATTTGCTTTCTTCTGGAATTTGGAGTAGCACGCTGTGTGCATTTGCATGGAACTGCTACAATCGTTGGAATAAGCTAACTGCCCGTGAACATTCAGTGCGACACACCATAGTAAAAGAGTGCCATTGAATGCAATATCTTTTTCATATTGTGTAGGAAGGAACTACAGATGTTGGTTTACACCGAAGATAGACACAAAATGCTGGAGTAACTCAGCCAGTCAGGCAGCATCTCTGGAGAAAAGGAATAGGTGACGTTTTGGATCGAGACCCTTCTTCAGACTGAGAGTCAGGGGTGAAGGAAACTCTGAGAGTTAGAGCAGAGGGAAACCTTTCTTTCAAAAAAGGAAATATTTTTCATATTTCTTGCTTTTGGCTTCTCGCTAAAGTTCCATGCAGACCTGTATACAGAAGCTAACACACAGGACTTTGGAGAAAAAGGATATGTGCTATAAAGGGGTGCAGGTTTATTACGCAAGCTAAGTCGGTTTAGACCTGATCTGACTACAAGGATGAATGTTATAAATTTGTACCAGTGCATTCATATTGCTAACATTGCTAACACTATCAAAGCAGCCACAGCCAGACATAAAAACAGCTTTTTTCCACGAGTAGGTTCTACTCAATAACCAAAGTCTGTAGTCTCTTTTTTGCTCTGTTTTTTTTTCACCCACATGTTTAGACCGTAACATTGTATCCTTATTGTTTTGATGTGGTTATGCTTTATTCTTAATTGTTACTGTATGTTTGTGTTGTCATTTGTGAGCAGAGCACCAAGGCACATTCCTTGTATATGCACATACTTGGCCAATAAACTTATTCATTCACTCATTCATTCATTCATTTGTTGCCAATTAATCCATGTGCACTGTTTACACTGGTCACTTTCTTAATGCTATGCCTGCACAGCCTATACTGCCTATTCTTCACAAGCTGCTGGAGGAATTCAGTGGGTCAGGCAGCATCTCTGGAGAACATGGATATAATGTTTTAAGTCAAGACACTTTTTCCAACTCCATTCTTCACCTTGGCCTGACTCCAGTATTAAATATAACACCACTTCATCAACTTGGTTGTCTGAGGTGGGGCACAGTATAAAAGAAGTAATGAAAGACATAGATTGAGTGGATGTGGAGAGGATGTTACCAGTAGTGGGAGAGTCTAGGACCAGAAGGCACAGGCTCAGAAAAAAAGGACATACCTTTAGAATAGAAATGAGGAGGAATTTCTTTAGCCAGAGGGTGGTGAATCTATGGACCTCATTGCCACAGACGTCTGTGGAGGTCAAGTCAACGGGCAGCATGGTGGCTTAGCGGTAGGGCTACTGCGTTATAGTACCCGAGAACTGGGTTCAATCCTGACTACATGTGCTTGTCTGTACGAATTTTGTACATTCTCCCCGTGACCTGCCTTGGTTTTCTCCGAGATCTTCGGTTTCCTCCCACACTCCAAAGATGTACAGGTTTGCTGGTTAATTGGCTTGGTGTAAATATCATATTGACACTAGTATGTGTAGGGTAGTGTTGATGTTCGGGGGACACTAGTCGGTGCGAACTTGGTGGGCCGAAGGGCCTGTTTCCGTGCTGTATCTCTAAACTAAATTAAATTGGGCATTTTTAAAAGCAGAGATTGAGAGGTTATTGATTATTAAGTGTGTCAAAGGTTATGGGAAGAAGGCATGAAAATGTTCAGAGGGAAAATGGATCAGCCATGATCGAATGGCGCAGCACACTCGATAGACTTAATGGCCTAATTCTGCTCCTAAGATAGACACTGAAAGCTGGAGTAACTCAGCGGGACAGGCAGCATCTGTGGAGAGAAGGAATGGGTGATGTTTCGGGTCAAGACCCTTCTTCAGACCCGACGCCTCGACCCAAATCTTCACCCATTCCTTCTCTCCAGAGATGCTGCCTGTCCCGCTTTTACTCCAGTTTTTTTGTGTCAATCTTCGGTTTAAATCAGCATCTGCAGTTCCTTCCTGCACAATTCTGCTTATATACCTTATGATCTTCAATAATATAGGAAAAAAGGGCCATGATCTTTCTTGTCCTGATTCCCAACAAGGTCTCTTGGTTGTAAATCATATCATGTGGCAATGCAACAAATCTGCTAATGAGTATTCAACAGCCCTTTAGGCCATGATCCCTGCTGTAGCTGGCTGTCATCATCAAAACCGTACCGTGTAAGTGCAGGAAGAATGTAATTAAAGGGCGCTGACTTAGACCTGATGTGCTGAATGGCCTCCTCCTGTATTATAGGAACTTTAAAAATCTAAACATAGAAAAGCACGGCACAGAAACAGGCCTTTGCCCTGCAATGTCTGTGCCAAGCATGATGCCAAGAAAAAATAACTTTATCTGCGCCCACATGATCGATATCCCTCCATTTCCTGCATTTCCATGTACCTATTGAAGCATCTTAAATGCCTCTATCGTATTTCCTCCCAAACCACCTCATAAGTATACGTGTAAATGTTTTTAAAATATATGTATTCTTTCAAGCAAAATAAAACATATTTAATTTTTATCAAACGTGGGATAAAATACGATTAAAAATGTGTGACCTGAATGTAAAAAAGTGAGATATTTACCTTGATTCCTTACAGCTGTTCCTTCTCATTGAGATTGATCTTGTGTAGACTTGGCATGTGTGCATTAGAGAATTTCCCATCATAACTGTCTTAACAACACAGAACTGCTGCCTCAAGGCTCCAGAGACCCAGGTTCTATCATGTCCTTGGTCACTATCTGCGTGGAGATTGTACGTTTTCCCGATGAGCACGAGGGTTTCCTTTGGTGCTCCGGTTTCCTCCCACATCCCAAAGACCTGCTGGTTTGAAGGTTAATAAACCCCAGTGTGTCGCGAGTGGATGCAAAAGTGGGATAACACAGAACTAGTGTGAACGGGCGATCGATGGTCGGAGTGGACTCGGTGGGCCAGAGGGCTTGTTTCCATGCTGTATCCCTAAACAACACTGCCTGGAAATCAAAGGAGTTTTGCATTGTGAGGAGCTGAGTAGTAAATTATACTTCCCAAGTTCCCAGCACACGCATGTCGGGAAGGTTGAGAATTCTTTGCGCAATGTACTGAATTCAATGAAGGCGGGTAGAATGACAACTGTGAACCACTATATTCAACCCAAACTCGCTGGTGGCAATATTTCAGTTGAATTATGCAGTACTCCATAAATTAATAATAATTATTTGTCTGTTAATGTATTATTTAAGGCTACTAATTGCACACCATTAATTTATCTAACTGCTTGCTATTATAAATTAATATGTTTTTAAGTACACGTCAATCATGCACCACTGATTATTAAAGTAAAAGCATTCAATGCAATGTATTGGCCCCGTTTCCTCCACTGGCAATTGCAACATTTGCAATATTAGTTGGCGAAGATAGACACAAAATGCTGGAGTAACTCAGCGGGACAGGCAGCATCTCTGGAGAGAAGGAATGGGTGACGCATCGGATCGACCTGAAACATCTCCCATTCCTTCTCTCCAGAGATGCTGCCTGTCCCGCTGAGTTACTTCAGCAATTTGCGTTTATCTTCGCTTTAACCCAGCATCTACAGTTCCTTCCTACACAATATTGGTTGGCCCCAGTTTAACAATGCATGTGACTAGCCGTGCACTACCTTGTTATGTAAACACTGCAGAATTTGCAAGAAGTTGGCTGTCTGCATGGGAGCAGGCGCACTATAGAATTACTTTTATTGTTGCTCTTCGTTCTTTTGTTTATTATTGAGGCACTTTGACTTGCCCCCTGTATCTCACTGAATGCATGAGGGTTTGGTAGAAGAAATTACGAAACCTGAGCACTGTCTGTATCAGATGTACCAATTTCCATTTGAGGTAACACGTGAACATTCACCATACATCGATTCTGGTTCTGGTTGATTACTGGGCAAACACCTCATAAGTGGTTATCACGCGCTGGTTAGGGTAACCGTCAGTAACAGTCAGACAGAATGGAATAACATAGCTCACCAAACAGCTGGGTTTCCAGGCAAATAACTTGGTAAGTAGCTGTAAAAGACATAAAATGTTGGAGTAACTCAGCGGGTCAGGCAGCATTACTGGAGAACATGGATAGGCAACGTTTCAGGTTGGGACCGTTCTTTGGACTGACCTTGCACCAGTTTCTCCCCTTAGCCTCCCCCTCCATCTATACCAATTCCAATGGCTGCACAATTTGTAACTCTTTATCCTTTTCGGGCTCACACCTATCTCTTCATCTCTGGTCTTTGTTCAGCAATCTGCCTATATAAAAAAAAACCCTCACCTGTGTTCGCCTATTACCGGCCATGCTCTGTCCTGCCCCTCTTCTCTGTAGTCATTGAGTTATACAGTGTGGATACAGGACCTTTGGCCCAACTTTCCCATGCTGACCAGCATGCCCCATCTAGACCAGTCCCACCTACCTGCGCTTGGCCTATAACTTTCTAAACCGATCCTATCAACGACGTCAACATTTCTCTTAAACATCTTGATAGTGCCTGCCTCAACTACCTCCTCTGGCAGCTCGTTTCATATACCCACTACCCATTGTGTAAAAAAGTTACCCCGCAGGTTCCTATTAAATCTTTTCCCCCTCACTTCAAACCTATGTCCTCTGGTTCTTGATTCCTCTACTCTGGGCAAAAGTCTCTGTGCATTTACCCAATCTATTCTGCTCATGATCTTGTACACCTCTATAAAATCACATCATCAGCCTGTGCTCTGAGGAATAAAGTCCCAGCCTGCTCAACCTCTCCCTGTAGCTCAGGCCCTCAGGTTCTGGCGACATCCTTGCAAATCCTCTTTGCACCTTTTGCAGCTAGACAACATCTTTCTTTTTACATGGTGCCCAAAACTTATCTTCCAGCTTTCTTACCCATCCAGGCCCTCCCACCCTCCCCCCTGTTTGAAGAAGGGTTCCAACCCGAAACATCGCCTATGCATGTTCTCCAGGGATGGAGGGATGCTGCCTGACCCGCTGACTTACTCCAGGGATAGAGTTCTCCTGAACCGCTGACTTACTCCAGCATTTTGTGTCTTTCTTTGTTATAAACCAGCATCTGCAATTACAGACTTACGATGCTTCGACTTACGATATTTCAACGTTGCGTTGGTGCAAACAGCAGCGAGCCGCAGCTCGCTTCCAGCCACGTGATCAGGTGTATTAAATGCATTTCGACTTACGATATTTTCGGTTTGCGTTGGGTTTCTCAGAACATAACACCATCGTGAGTTGAGGAGAACCTGTACTTGTTATTATGGTTGGTTGCATGGCAATGTATACTGGACCTGTGGGTCCAGTTGGGACTAGTTAGGTGGCGTATCCTGGTTAGCATGGACTAGTTAGGTGGGGTATCCTGGTCAGCATGGACTAGTTAGGTGGGGTATCCTCGTTAGCATGGACTAGTTGGACTGCAGGACCTGTTTCCATGCTGTATGACCGTCATTCAGTCTCTCAAACTTCTCATGTTCAAAGCAAAGCTGCCGTTTGAGGTTTCTTTGAATGGGGCAATCAGCTTTTAATCCCCGCTCTATAGACTTTGTCAAAAAAGCAGTTCTAGCTAACTCACTAATGCAGCCCCTCGCCAAGACCTCAAGATATTACCAAGGTTTAAACCCAATGGTTTTACTGTGCAGTCTAAGGGAGCCTGTGAAATCCCTGCGCTGTGCCTCTGAATTAATCAGGTCATAGATGAATAGATCAAAAAATGAAGTGGATTAGTCCAGTGCAAAGAATTTTGAGTGGAATATGTCAGACCTGTTAACACCAACTGACGGACAAAACAACACACGATAAGAAAACCAGATAGGATGAGAAAAATCACTGACCTCATCCTTTAGGGCTATTTTGTGGTTCTTCCAGGTAATATCTGAACAAACCATGGCATAGACTTTTGAACAGGGCCTCAGTGGATAACGTTTAATTATCCAGCAGAATTGCAGTGAGTTACTGAACTTGCTTATTGATTCCCTCGGCAAGGCAGCTTGCCCATCATCCGACTCGCATGCCAGCTGTTACATCAGTGCCCTTTGGAAGTCAATGGCTCCTGTGGTAACCTCACAAGGCTGACAGTCTTGTCAGCAGTGACTTGCTTTCAAATAACCCTCTGTGATGAGGACTTGTTTGCTCATTGCCGTCAAAAGCTGTTATGGAGTCTGAGCTTTATGACACAGAACCAAGCCCATCTTATCCATGCCTACCAAGTTGGCATAATGATCTGGCCCAATTGGCTGCATATGGGTCTTTGCCCTCTCTACCTTTTAAATCCATTTATCTGTCCATAATGTTGAACTGTTTGCCAATGTTTCTCATAATCAGAAACACCTAAATAAAAAGTTGAAATAGGTTGAAGTAAGTTTGTTTTAATTATTTTTAAAAGATGGTTAAAAAGGCATTAAATCTACTTCTATGCTGTGAAATTTGGGAGGTTTGAGGTTATTTTGGTAGAACTTAGAACCAGGAAGTTAATGGTCAATTATGACTTTCAAAATACATTTAGGCAGACACGTGGAGTGGAATGTTTTGGAGGGATATCACTCAAATGCAGAGAAATGGGACTGGCCCAGAATGCCAACCCGGTCAGCATGGACGTTGGGTCAAAGGTCTTTTTTCCATTCTATTAGCTCTGTGACTCTGTGAACTTACCTCATTATATCTTTAATTAAAATAAAGAAGGCTTAAACTTGTTTTAAATCGAGCTCAATAACTAGTGCTGCACTCCACATACCACTATCCCTGGCATAAAATATCGTGCCTCTTTCAGTCAGCTCAGAGTATTGCACTTAATCATGGAGGCTTTTGGAATATTTCTCTGTCCACCTAGCAAGCTCTTGACATAACAGGGCTAAGAATAATACCCATGTTGTATTGTCATCTAAGATAGACACAAAAAGCTGGAGTAACTCAGCACGTCAGGCAATATCTCTGGAGAAAAGGCATAGGTGACATTTCGGGTCGAGACCCTTCTTCAGACTGAGTCAGAGGAAAGGGAAACAAGTGATATAGATGGTGATAGAGAATAAAATGAATGACAGATATGCAGAAAAGTAATGATGATCGAGGTGCGGTCCATTGTTAGCTGTGGGCTGGGTGAAAACAAGAAAATGAAACTCACCAGGACGACATCTTATTGTGTCTTATGTTTAAACCAGCATCTGCAGTTTCTTCCGAAACATTTTGTCTTGTCAGATTTTGAAACTACGTTTTTGTGACTGGCCGGTTGAGTACAGGACATACTGATGTCATGTCAGAAGAACATAGTTTTAAAAGATGACAATACTGTTGTACCTCAATCCACCTCAGAGATCCTTAGGCATGCAAACAACACAACTTGCCAATGGAGACTAACAGAAGACATTAGCATCTCGGTGCTGTGGAGATTGGCCTGACCGTGGATACTGACAATGGCTCACTTATCTTGGCAATAAATATGGAGGATGATGTAAAGTCAGCATTGGTGGTACCTCCCCAGTGCTTTGCAATGCACCCTGTAGGTAGGTAGTCTTTGCCTCTGAAATGGATATAAGGGCAGGAATCACTGTTCACCGGTGGACTGAGAGAACTGTGGCGTTTTTTAGGTCTGATCTTCAACGCACTGTTCCTCAGACATTCAAAGTTTCTTTGCATTGCTTTAGGTTACTTTAGTTTAGAGATACAGTGTGGTAACAGGCCCTTTGGCCCACCGCGTCCGTGCCGACCAGCAATCCCCGCACACTAACACCATCCTACACACGAGGGACAATTTTTTCAATTTTACCAAGCCAATTAGCTGACATACCTGTACATCTTTGGATCATGGGAGGAAACTGGAGCACCTGGAGGAATCCCACGCAGGTCACGGGGAGAACGTAGATTTTCCGTACAGACAGCACCCGTAGTCAGGATCGAACCCAAGTTCTCTGGCGCTGTAAGGCAGTAAATCTACCACTGCGCCACCGTGCCGCCCTTGTGATAGTGAGGGAAATTCCACTATTGACGTTTGTCTTCACTATCGTATTTTGAGAGTCAGCTCTCAGCATCCATTTAGGTGCAACAGCCTACCCATGATGGCAATCTGAACACCAAGAACCAATGTCAGAATTTGAACAGGCGTTTGCTGCACAGCAGGAATGCCTGTGGTTCTGTTTATGTGGAGTCTCGGGTTTAGAAGCAATGTGAAATCAATCTCCAACTCACTGCAACATTTTTTCTGTTTTCATACAGCTGATCAGACAAAACTTGAAATGCTTGAAGTAACTTCCATACTTTAAATGTGGACCAACTTATGTTTTATTTTCCCCAAAGTTCCTTCAAATATGCTTTACTCGCTATCAAAGAAAATAGGGTTGCAGATAGTTATGCTTTGATATGTCCTGTACAATATTAATTATGCATTCCGACAAAAGAACTCAGTCTGAAAATGTCACACGCAAGTAAGCTTGTATACACACAAAAAGAAAATCAGAAGGTTTTCAGCAATCTTTCTGCTCATGATTCATTAATGGGAGGGGAAGATTCTATGTCTCTGTCACTGACAAATCCTCTGGGCAGCTTTGCAAACCTGGAATGGATTTGCCTGGTATATTGACAGAATAACAATTGAAAATATAATATATGATCCTCATTTTCTCAGTTCAGGAAATCAGCCACCAAGCCACAGACAACCCATTCATCCAATTCTGGTAAAGTTGGCTGAGTGTAGCCATGGTGGGATATAGCAATTGCACTTGATGCCAGCTGGATTGGTGAAGATTCAGTCTGAAGAAGGTGTCCTAATCTGAAACGGCACCCATCCATTTTCATTTTCCTCAAAGATGCTGCCTGATCTCACAGACATCTTCAACATCTCCCTGAGCCAGGCTGTTGTTCCCTTGTGCTTCAAAGAAACCACCATCATACCTGTGCCCAAGAAGTCTTCTCCATCCTGCTTCAACGACTACCGCCCTGTAGCGCTGACTTCAACCATCATGAAGTGCTTCGAGAGGCTGGTCATGAAGCAGATCAGATCCAACCTCCCCCCCTCCCTGGACCCGTTTCAGTTTGCATATCGAGCTAAGCGGTCCACTGAGGATGCCATCTCCTCTGCTCTACACCCAGCCCTCACCCACTTGGACACTAAAAACTCATATGTTAGGATGCTGTTCATAGACTTTAGCTCAGCATTCAACACCATCATCCCCCAGCAGCTGGTTTGTAAACTAACAAATCTGGGCCTCAGCCCCCTTCTCTGCAACTGGCTGCTGGACTTCCTCACTGCCAGACCCCAGTCCGTACGGGTCGGCAGCAACACATCGGACACCATCACGCTGAGTACGGGTGCCCCACAAGGATGTGTGCTAAGCCCCCTGCTCTTCACCTTGCTGACCCACGACTGCACACCCACCTACAGCTCCAACCACTTCGTCAAGTTTGCGGATGACACAACAGTGGTGGGTCTCATCAGCAACAACGACGAGACCCACTACAGGAAGGAGGTGGACCAGCTGGCCGCGTGGTGCACAGACAACAATCTCTTCCTGAATGTGGAGAAAACAAAGGAGATTGTTGTCGACTTCAGGAGAACGCACACCCAACACCCCCACCCACTGACCATCAATGGTGCTGCTGTGGAGCAGGTGAGCAGCACCAAATTCCTGGGGGTGAACATCACCGAGGATCTCTCCTGGAGCAACAACATCACGTCCATCGCCAAGAAAGCCCAGCAGCGCCTCTACTTCCTCCGCAAACTGAAGAGAGCGGGAGCCCCCATACCCATCATGTACACTTTTTACCGAGGCGCCATCGAGAGCATTCTCAGCAGCTGCATCACTGTGTGGTTCGGCAGCTGCACAGCCTCCAGCCGCAAGACCCTGCAGCGCATAGTGAACACTGCTGAGAGGATCACTGGCGCCTCACTCCCAACACTCCTGGTCCTTTACACCACCCGCCTCACCCGCAAAGCATTGAGCATTGTGGGTGACCCCTCCCACACCTCCAACAGCCTCTTCACCCTCCTGCCTTCAGGGAGAAGGTTTCGCAGCCTGAGGTCAAGCACCACCCGACTAAAGAACAGTTTTTTCCACCAGGCTGTCAGGATGCTGAACTCTCTCCCCTCCCTTCCTCCTCTCTCCCCTGCCCCTATTGGACCTGGACTTTAACACCCCACACACACGCACATCCAGCACCAGACACTTTTTTTAAAAAAAAATTAACGCATTTGAAGTGACTATATTTTATATTTTATGTTGATTGTTGTTTGCTGTGCCTTTTTAATTTTAACTTAGTTTTATGCACTTTGTTCCTCGGGATTGTGGGAAACGGTATTTCGATTTTCTGTCTGTGTAAACTGGCTGAGGATTGACAATAAAATTGACTTTGACTTTGACTTGACTTGAGTTACTACAGCATTCTGTGTTTATCTTTGGTCTAATCCAGCATCTGCAGTTCCTTTTGGACACTAATTTGGTGGTGTATGGTTTCCAGTATTGTGTTTTAGCAAGAGTTTATTTTAAAACCTTTTTATACTCTTTGCTTTTGAGACAGTTGATACGGGCAAAACAACATGATGAAGTGTTCAGGGAGTCTGAATCATTGACTGCATTAATTTGTACCTAAATGTAAAATGCAATGGAGATATATTTTAATGCACCTTTTGTAATGCCAATACGTGACGCACAACTGCATCTCATTTCCAGCTTGGCTCATGGAGTGATATTAATGAAGTGCTATTGAAAATGTCAGGATATATCTAAGATAAGAACATCTTAGCAACAGCAGCAAGTTGTATTTATTCCATCTTATCGAGATTCCTCATGGAGGCTTTTGATCAGCTGAGACATACAGCGATTTCCAAACTACTTAATTAATTCAGATGTCCCTGAACCCTCATGTTTCTCAGCTACATAACATTTAGATCTCATTAGACCCAAGAGTATTGTGCAGGCTTTCCAGGCCAGTAATGAGTGACATAGTTATTGAGTTCATTTATAGAAAATATTGTAAACTACAATTTTTAGGCAGAAAACTATTAGTGTAATGAATCATCCCGCATGGCTTATTTATGGAATGCACTATCTCTTTGGTATTGAGTGGGATGGAATAAGGCTTGAAGACCAGTTATATCTGCAACATAGAATCTTTTTTTTCCATGGTGGAAATATCAAAGACTAGAGAGTAATGAAAGGCCGAGATAGAGTGGATGTTGAGAGGATGCTTTCAGTGGTGGGAGGGTTTAGGACCAGAGGGCACAACTTTGGAATAAAAGGATGTACCTTGAGAATAGTATGAGGAGAAATTTCTGTAGCCATAGGGTGGTGAATCTGTGGAATTCATTGCCACAAATGACTTTGGAGGCCAAATCATTTGGGTATTTTTAAAGCAGAGATTGATAGGTTTTTGATTAGTAAGGATATCAAAGATTATGGGGAGAAGGCAGGAGAATGAGGTTAGGAGGCAAAAATGGATCAGCCATGATCAAATGGCAGAACAGTCTCAATGGGCTGAATGGCCTAGCTACTCCTATTGATCTTATGGTATAACTTTAAGATGAGCGAGGCAAGGATAAAAGGAGATGTGTGGGACAGATTTTTTTACACAGAGAGCTGTGGGTGTGTGAAACACATCAGGGATGGTAATGACATCTAAGAGACTTTTGGGTAGGCACATGGAAATGCAAAGAATGGATATGGATCACATGCAGGCAGAGGAGATTAGTTTAACAGGACACAATGGGCCAAATGCCTGGTCCTCTGCTGTACTAGTTTATGTTCTATGTAACATTTAATAATATTTTGCATGATATCAAGGTTTATAATTTCCTTCCAAATGTTAATAAGCTTTGCTATTTTATGTATCATTTCAAACTTTACCAAAATACTAAAATAAAGATTTCAGTTAGTTCAATGAATTAGAAGGTGCACGAAACCCATGTGGTTCACTGCAGATTTCTTGAAAGGTAACCATGCAATCCTTGTGTAGCCTGCCCCATTTGTGATCCCCAGATCCATGAACGCAGATGCTGGGAATCTGAAACAAAGCAAAAAATGCTGGAGAAACTTAGCAGGCCAGCCAGCATCACAGGAGAGAAAATCTGTTATCATTTCAGGACAAAGACCATTTGTTGGAACTGAAACGAATTGGAACTAAATACATCTTAAGATGTAGAATGATGAGAGGATGGTCTAAAAGCAAGATTGGTGTTGGGGTGTAATGCAGGAAAAATAAGATAACAAAGGAAAATGCACTTATTCCCATTTAGGAATGAGCAAGCTGAGATATGTCTGGTGGTCCAACGGACATTCTAGCTCCAAGTCCTGACTAAGATGCATTGCGTTGCAAAGTTAACACAGGGTCATTTGGTCCATATCCCTCTAAACCTTTCATACCCAGGTACCTGTCCAGATATTTTTAAAATGTCGTCATAGTACCTGCCTCAACTACCTCCTCTGTCAGTTCATTCCATACACCCACCACACGCTGTGTGGAAAAAGTTGCCCCTCAGATTCCAATTAAATATTTCCCCTCTCCTCTTAAACCTATGTCCTTGGGTTCTTGATAAAAATCCAAAAGCTGCTGTTATGGAAGCCACTAACTTTTTGTTTTAGTACAGCACTACTAAATTGGATTTTCCTCAGGACCACTTCGTAGTTTTCCCTGTTAAACTTTTGCATGGCATTACCTTGCCTGATAGAGGAGGGTAAAATTCACTCCGATATTGAGCATGTCCCAACAGGCATGGGACTGCTGCCATGTTTGTTGGTGCTGTCACCTCCAAAGTTGCAATCACTTTGACTGGATCGACACATCCAACAGAAGCCACTTTCCCACCCTTAAAGTTTCACTTTATCTTTCTGGGGCACTATTCAGTGCTCCATGCACCTTTGAAGAAAAGCATTGAAATGTTTGTCCGAGGCCTTCAATTGCTTCTTTCAACTTTACACTGCAAACCTACATCCTCAAAGTAATCTGCAGTGACTTTTCTTCCCTGATCTCTTTGCACCAACTTCTGAATTTCACCTTTGGAATCATTGAGCAGAGTTAGAACATAGAGCACAGAAAAGTACAGCCCAAGAACAAGTCCATTGGGCCATAATATCTGTGAAAAACACAAAGCTAACCTTATTTACCTGCACATGATCTATACCACACCAGACCCTGTATATGCATGTGCCTATCTAAATGTCTCTTCAAAGCCATCATTATACCTGTTTCCACTATCACCCCTAAGAGTGCTTGCCAGGCATCCACCACCCTTACAAACCAAATACATTCCCTGCACATATGCTTTAAACTTGGTCTCTCTCCCTCGCTCATCACAGCTATGCCCTCTGGTCTTTGACATATCTACCCTGAGAAAAAGGTTCTGACTGACCACCCTTTCTATGCCTCTCACAATGTTATATATTTCTACCAGATCTCCGTTCAACCTCCAGCATTCTAGAGAAAACATTCCCAGTTTTACCAACCTCTCCTCGAAGCCAATACCCTGTAATCCAGGCAGCATACTGGTAAACCTTTTCATGGACCCTTTCCAAAGCCTCCTCATCCTTCCTGTAATGGGGCGACCAGAACTGCATGCAATACTCCCAATCTTAATCTTAACTGCAAGACACTTTCAGCAGTGGTTCTCAAAAGCTGCATGGAAAACCAAAAGGGTCTTGACCTATTCCTTCTCGCCAGAGATGCTGTCTGACCTGCTGAGTTACCCCAGCTTTTTGTGTCGATCATCAAGTGTGATACATGTTTATCCAAATCCATATGCCAAAGTCATTTTGTAGAGTTGTAAAATTTCAGCGTCATGCAGAGCTGTGCTTATTTGTCATCAACGTTAATGATTTAAATGGCAATCTAATTAACATTATGAGTATAATTTCAACATCATGCAGTGATAACCCATCTATTAGAAAGGGAAAATGCTCACTTTTGATAGCTTAAATCAAATTTGACAGCTCAAACTTCAAGCACATACACAGTAATGCACGCTTCACTGGTATTTAGTATCTCTTCGGTATTGCAAACTCCTCAATGCACTGGCCTCAATCACTACTGGAGCAGTTGTTCTTGGTTCTTCAGTTGTTTCAGCTATCAGTTTATGTGCAGGTAATTATTTTCTTTGACATTTGTTCTTTCTCCACTTGTTGCATTTTGTTTTCAAAAACACCTTTCTCTCCTGTTTCCTCACATTTTCTATGATCCTGGAGTTTGTTCTTTTTTGGCTCGCACTTTCTCAGCCACCCCAAGAGATTGATTTTGGTGTAATTGAATGAAAAGCACAACTGCAGTGAATTTTTGCAGTGCTGTTCTATACATTGATCTTATAATTCACTGGTAATCTTGCCCTCTTGGATTTATACATCTCAACGGAAAGGTTTCTTTTTGTTGGCAATAGCAAGAAAATTGCTAAAACGCAAGTACTATCCTTCAATTATTCGCCTCCTTGACCCATTCTGTCCTAGTGAAATGGGCTTGACAAGCTTCTCCCCCCCATCACAACAAGACGAGTTGCTCCCTCAATTCTTTCAATCTTCTGCAGCATCACAGCTTATTTCTGGGAGGCTCGCTTGAACATATTTGACTTTTGTTTGACAATTCCATCCTTTTGTTTGAGAGTTTGTGGTAGCATTAGGACAATGCCCAAATCCATCAGGCACACTGTTAGGTTTTCAAATAATTTCACAACAGTATGAAAATTGGGAAGTCATGTTGCAGTTGGATAAGACGTTGGTGAGGCCGCATTTAGAGAATTGTGTTCGGTTTTGGGCACCATGTTATAGGAAAGATGTTATCAAGCAGGAAAGGGAGCAGAGAAGATTTACGAGGATGTTACCAGGACTCGAGGGTCTGAGCTATAGGGAGAGGTTGAGCAGGCTAGGACTTTATTTCTTGGAGTACAGGAGGATGAGGGGTGATCTTATAGAAGTGCACAAAATCATGAGAGGAATAGATCGGATAGACGCACAGAGTCTCTTGCCCAGAGTAGGGGAATCGAGAACCAGTGGACATTGGTTTAAGGTGAGGGGGGGAAAGATTTAATAGGAACCTGAGGCGTAACTTTTTTCACGCAAAGGGTGGTAGGTGTATGTACGAGCTGCTGGAGGAGGTAGTTGAGGCAGGTGCTATTGCAACGTTTAAGAAACATTTAGACAAGTACATGGAAAGCATCGGTTTAGAAGAATATGGGCCAAATTCAGACAGGTCGGACTAGTGTAGATGGGACATCTTGGCTGGTGTGGACAAGTTGGGTCGAAGGACCTGTTTCCACGCTGTATGACGCTATGACTATAACACAAGCAGCTCCCTTAATATTCATCACAGCAAAGTGAAAGTTGCTTCAAGCAATCATACCCACCTCCGCTACCACTATACCTTTTGGTATAATAAGTCTATGAAGGTTTGTTACAAAGGAAAATTGAATTTTACTGAAGTAAAACAAAAGTAACTACATAACAGTCAGGAAAGCAACCATGCTTTATTTGCATTCACATAGACACTCCAAAAGTGTGAAGAATTTATCTGAACAAATATACTCGTACTGTCTACTGCATCGGGGGGGGGGCGAGTTGGGGGGGGGGGGTCGGGGTCGGGGGTCGGGGGTCGGGGGACTGAACTATAGGGAGACGTTGAGCAGGCTATCACTTTATTCCTTGGAGTGCAGAAGGATGATGGGTGATCTTATAGAGGTATAAAAAATTATGAGCGGAATAGACCGGGTAAACGCACCAAGTCTTTTGCCCAGAGTATGGAATCAAGAACCAGAGGACATGGGTTTAAGGTGAGGGGAGAAAGATTTAATAGGAACCTAAGGGGTAACTTTTCCCCTCAACGGGTGGTTGTATGGAACGAGCTGCCGGAGGAGGTGGTTGAGGCAGGTAATATTGCAATGTTTAAGAAACATTTAGACAGGTACATGAACAGGATAGGTTTAGAGGTGTATGGGCCAAACGCAGGCAGATGGGACTCTCATAGATGGGACATGTTGGTCGGTGTAAGCAAGTTGGGCCGAAGGGCCTGTTTCCACGCTGCATAACAACTCTATGGCTCTCTGATCAGATTGATTTTTAAAAAAAGACTAAATGACCAACAGTCTTTCGACTCTATCATATTGACATATTGCTTTACTTTGATTGAAGGTGTTCTGAATGGGTAAAACGATTCCCTATCTCTAAAACGGCTTTATTTTGCTGATATATCATGTTACACCTTAGAACATTATATAATTGTCACATTTTATAAATATTTTTACTTGAGTTGTATAATTCAACAAAGATCATGAAGATGGAATGAAATGTCAACTGATTTGATGGTAACGGATATTTTTTTTAAATGTATCTTTATTTCAGCTGATGGGTGTACTGACTGGTCCGTGGATTACAAGAAGTATCGAGTCCTCATGGGAGAACCAGTTCGAGTGAAGTGTGCATTATTTTATGGATACATTAGGGCCAACTACACCTTAGCTCAGAGTTCAGGACTCAACCTGATGTGGTACAAAAGTAATGGGCATGGGGACTTTGAAGAGCCAATACCGTTTGATGGAATTCGAATGAGCAAAGAGGAGGACTCCATCTGGTTTCGTCCAACAGAACTACAAGACGGTGGACTGTTTTCCTGTGTTTTGAGGTATGATTAATTGTTTCTTAAAAACACTCTTGAGAAATTGTACGCAGAGATAATTAACAAACATTGCCTTCCTATTTGTTCATGTTCCGCAGATGATAATGCCATAAATTAAAATGTGAAACTCTACTCAAAAATATCCAAGCGGCAAATCTATTATAAGCATCCGAGGTGTTGATGCGTCATCTTTGATCATTGGAAGTTCTTTCCAACATGTTTTGAGAATGAGAGAATTGCCCCTTTGGGAAGAAATTGTCCACCTAGTTTGCCATATCTCACAGTATGTCAAGGATTAAAAATGCTGACAAACGCCAGTCAATATTTTGTCAGATGACTGTGCTCTGACAAAGATCCCTCCAGTCTTTATAGCCTTTTAAAAATATTTTAATGAAAAAACTTCTGTTCATCTACCGAGACCGCTTTTTATAAATGCACCAAATTTGCAGTTGCTTTCGATGATGGTCACTGAGGAGTTTCAGGGGCAAAAAGCATTGTGCAGATATGACTGTGAGTGTCTGCTCAATTGTCTGTCAAAGAATTGGCTATCTCCCAGTTAGACTGCTGTGATTTTTGCTTCAATATTTTCCTCTAAGTCTGTACTGCTACCTGTTTGGTATTTACTGCTTGCTACCATAGCAAGAAAATTCAATGTAATTAAGTGCCTGGTAGCATTGTGGTTAAATTACTGGATTAGCAACACAGCCTGAATCATTGATCCAGAGAAACAAATTTGAATCCCACAATTACAGGTGAGGAATTTGAATTCAAGTAATTGAATACAATCTAGAAATATTAAAAAAAACAAAGGTTATTCTGAGTAATTGTAAGCATGTAGTTACCCCTGTTGTCCTGTAAATCTGGTTTGCTGGATATTCTTCAGAGATGAAAATCTGCTACCCATACCTTGTCTGCCCATCATTGGTCTCCAGATCCACCAATATGGTTTCTTCTTAATTGCTCCTTAGTTTAGGAGCATCTAGGGGAATACAATGAATACCAACATTGACAGTGAAATCCTCATCCTACAAACAGAAACATTACGAGGCAAAATGTTCACTGAGCAGATGTTTTCTTCCACAATGTTTTTTTTATCTGTCTGTAATGCTGCGAGATGTGATTGGTATTTTTCAAGTAACAAAGGTGGGCGCCACAGTGACACAGCGGCAGAGTTGCTGCTTTACAGCGCCAGAGACCCAGGTTTGATCCTGACTATGGCTGCTGTCTGTGCGGAGTTTGGCCATTCTCCCTGTGATCGCCTGGGTTTTCACCGGGTGCTCCAGCTTCCTTCCCCATTCTAAAGACGTGCAGGTTTGTAGGTTAATTGGCTTCTGTAAATTTGTCCCCAGTGTGTAGGATAGAACTAGTGTGTGGGTGATCACTGGTCGGCGCAGATTCGGTGGACCAAAGGGTCTGTTTCCATACTGTATCTCTAAACTAAACTAAAAATATTCCCTGGCATGTATCCTTTCTACATTTCCGTTTAGTTTAGTTTAGTTTTTTTTGTCACTTATACCGAGATACGGTGAAAAGATTTTGTTGTGTGCTAACCAGTCAGCAGAAAGACAAAACATGATTACAGGAGTAATAATATCACAGGAGTATTTAGCTGAAGATACCCTGTTTATGCAGAGTTCCATTTTCTGATCAAGTGTCGTTAGTTGATTGCTTTAAGATGGATAACCTGTGCCAGTTAACCATGATATGTTCCAGGCTGCAGGCCTAAATGTAAATGTTTATGGTTTATCCCTTAAAAACTAAGCAGTTTCCAGCATAGTAAAAGCCAGCAGCTTGAGGAAATTGTACATCGATTGATGTAAATTATAAGCCATATTATTAATTTGGATCTATGAAGAATCAGATTCATGAAGCCAATTGCAATATCCTTGGTTATTATTGATATTTTATCACGATAACATCAACAAATATACATCACATTACTTTAAGAAATCTAAAATGGAAGGGTCAATAAAACTGGGCATCTGGCTATGTTAGCATTAACATCCCTTCTACCATTCAAAGGAAATATGTACATTTGGTGTATCTTTTTTTTGTAGTAGGATTGAACATTAGTCATAACATTATTTCAAAGTTTAGATTAGTTTTATATTGCTTTTGTTTCAATTCCATCAAATGTAGAATTACCCAATTATCAGACAACACATTTCTTTAGCTACATGAATTAAGTGAACATAAGGTCATAAGGGATAGGAGCAGAATTAGGCCATTCAGCCCATCAAGTCTACTCTGCTATTCAATCATGGGTGATCGACCTCTCCCTCCTATCCCCGTTCTCCTGCCTTCTCCCCATATCTGGAGTATTGTGTACAGTTTTGGTCTCCTAATCTGAGGAAAGACATTCTAGCCTTAGAGGGAGTACAGAGAAGGTTCACCAGATTGATCCCTGGGATGGCAGGACTTTCATATGAAGAAAGACTGGATAGACTAGGCTTATACTCGCTGGAATTTAGAAGACTGAGGGGGGATCTTATTGAAACATATAAAATTCTTAAGGGGTTGGAGAGGCTAGATGCGGGAAGATTGTTCCCGATGTTGGGGAAGTCCAGAACCAGGGGTCACAGCTTAAGGATAAGGGGGAAGTCTTTTAGGACCGAGATGAGAAAACATTTCTTCACACAGAGAATGGTGAGTCTGTGGAATTCTCTGCCACAGAAGGTAGTTGAGGCCAGTTCATTGGCTATATTTAAGAGGGAGTTAGATGTGGCCCTTGTGGCTAAAAGGATCAGGGGGTATGGAGAGAAGGCAGGTACAGGTTACTGAGCTGGATGATCAGCCATGATCATATTGAATGGCGGTGCAGGCTTGAAGGGCTAAATGGCCTACTCCTGCACCTATTTTCTATGTTTCTATGTTTCTATGTTTCTATGTTTCTAACCCTTGTCACCCATACTAATCAAGAATCTATCTATCTCTGCCTTAAAAATATCTATTGACTTGGCCTCTACAGCCTTCTGTGGCATGGGAGGAACTCAGCAAAGTGAAAATGTTATATTCGGACAAGTTTTGTCTTAAACAGGATACCTAATCCATCACCAGTGTTATATTCTAAAAAATTAGGAAGTTCTCTCTGCTTCATGTACTAAATATTCAGAGCAATTAATCATGGATTAATTAGGGAAACAACATTAATCCTGCTTACATTTATTTTCCACAATTGAAGCAATTATATTTATAATATGTTATATTCATTATTAATCTCTACTAGGTTCCTTGCAATAAAACACCTTTCAATTTTTGTTGACACATAAAATATCTACCAAATATGGGTCATAGAGCTATAGAGCATGGAAAAGAAGTCCTTCAGCCCAACTTATCCAAGTTTGCATTCTGGGCTAGTCCTATTTGCTTGCATTTGGCACCAATCCGAGAAAACTCTTCCAATGCATATATGTTTCCAAATGTATTTTAAACGCCGTAATCTAAAAGTCCAATTCTGTAGCCTCCCCAGAGGTCATGTAATAATGATACAATCATCTACCTCTGACCTACTAATTATACCCCTCACGTGTCTCTAAAGCACCATTGGCTGCTATAAACATTAATAAAATAAATATTAAATGTAAATTAAATGTGCTTACACTTGATACCGTGACTGTCACTTGGACCTTGCTCAGAAGGCAGAGCTAGGGTTAAATTTTAGCAAAATAAGCTGAGAATTGCATAAAACCAAAGGATCACCACCAACAACTGCAGATGTAAACAGTGAGCTCTTTCAGGAAGGCGGAAAATATCCTGAAAGAGCGTGTGCCACATGCAATGCCATCTGCGGCAGCCCAGGGAATTTATAGATGCGCTCTGGTAATTTTGTCTGGATTAAAGGATGTGCCGGACCATCAGTTGGCGGAAAATCAGTGGTGGGCCTGTTCGTGCAGAGGGATGTGTTTTCAAGACTGCCAAGATCTGATGTTTGCCTCCTTTTTCCCGACCAAAACATCAGCAGCTAACGTCAACAAGGGTTTGCCAACATGCCTTAACCATCCTTCCTAACAGGAACATGCTGCCCCTGTACTCTTGCTATCTCGTTTTTGAAAGCCTCCCACTAGCCACCCATCCCCATACCTGGAGACCAACTCACCTTATTGACGTTCCCACCTTATGCATCCAAAATCAACCTTGCCCCAATTTATGACCTTTACCTTCAAGTGAGCAGCTAGACTTAATTTATTATGGTGTTATCACAAGGGTGGTTTGCTGCTGCTTGAGAAATGACAATTTATATTAAGAAGTATAAATGAAGATTGAGGACAAGATTGTCCTCTCTGCAAAGTCCTTTACAGTCAGATAATCACTCAATAGGGCTGCCTGCATTAACAACTGAAGAATAATTAATACTGGTTGATTGCTAGTATCCTTGGAGCTATATGTTTGGGATTTAAGTTTAGTTTAGTTTCATGTCATGTGTGCAGTAAAAAGCTTTTGTTGCATGCCCACCAGTCAGTGGCAAGACAATACATGATTACAATTGAGCCATTCACAGTTTACAGATCGATAGATAGTCTGAGGATCTCCAAGTGAGGTGGATAATAGTTCAGGACTGATCTTCTCGTTGTGGTAGGATGGTTCAGTTGTCTGATAACAGCTTAAACATTCCATACAATAAGAGGAATGTTGAAATTAGAAGCAGAATAACTGACTACCCATATTTCAGATTGTTTTCCTTCTGGGAAAAATGCAGCAAATTTCTATTGTAACTTAAACAGCAGTTTTGCTGCCTTTTGTTCACCACCCGATTGACAACTGAAATGACATTTATTATTTTACTGTAATTTAGAATCAATGCAAACTGTGATTCTTCTGTGGTGCTATCTCAGTTTCCATCTTTTTCCCTCTGCACAAACATGGCAACTCTTAACTAAATGCCATATAAAGAATCGCAACATAAAAAGTGAAATGCTGACGATTCTGAAACAATTACAGAAGCAGAGTAATAAATCACTGTTTTCATTGACATGTTTATAATAAGCTCTTTGCTTCTAATTAATGAGCACCACGACATGGAAATTCATCCTCAGTAGCTGGTCAATGGGAGGTAGAATACAATAAGCATCGTGCTTTAATGTGACTGACCAAAGATGAATTAGCACCTCCATGCAGTCAGCCTATTATTTGTGAATAGACAAAGGCAGCCGTGTGGCTTTCTGTTCTGCCATTCTTGATCGAGTCAACATCTGAATTGATTTTTCACTGTGAGTGAACTCTGTCCAGGCGTTAACACGTTTAACATGATCTTATAATCGTGCTTCACTGCTGATCTATTCTCTCCTTAATGATGGCATTGATTTATCCTGTATATCAGGTATAAACACAGCTGGGTTGTTTGAACAATGTACCTCAACAACAATCAGGTAGGTGCCACCTACAACATCACAAGCTGGTTACAATTCCATTGCTGCCGTTAAATGATCTCGTACTCTTCAATCTATATTGATAATCCCGCGTGGGCCCAAAATCTATAGAAATAAACACAGATCTTTGCCTTACTGGTGTATATTATTGAAAAGTGAGGAGGGTGTTTATCTGAAGAATTTGCATTTTCATGATTAGTCCACGTTGATACATTTCTGAGGCTTTTCACCTCCAAGCACAGCACCACATCAATTTACATCTTCTCGTTCCAGTCTATTTGATAGAGTTTGTGGCAAAAGCGTTCCAGTATTCATGAAGAAAACTTTTTTTTATAAAATCAAAGTCTGCATCATTTTCAGTGACTTTGTGCAATTCAGAAGGACTTGGGTGTTTTATAATCTGAATCAAAGTTAAATGGCTAAGTTTCTTCTTGCAAAGTGGAAGACAGCTTAGAGACAGAACAACCATTCATTAGACTCAGCAGTTAGACTTGGCACCGTGCGCTCAAGCATTCTCTTTTGAATTGAATAAAATCAAACTTGATCCATTTATGAGTAGTTATGAAAGGGCCCATCAATTGTACTTAAAAGCAAGAAATGCCCAAAATGGACTGTAGGGCTTTCTGCTATTCAAAAGAAATAAAAGATGGGTCAATGAGCAAGTTTTATTCTCTTTGCAGCGAGTTTCTGTGCATTTCTTTTTAATGTGTTCATCTAATCTCTGATTCATGTCAGCAAAGAAATTAGAATAGAAAGACCTTGTAGATTGCAAAAATCCCATCTTGGTTTGGCAGTGTAAAAAGAACCAAAGTGACTTTTATTTTAGGTTAAACCTTTCCACATTACAGCTTTTCATAACAATCAACCTAAAATATATTTTCATAAGTTCATAAGTGATCAAAGCAAAATTAGGCCATTCGGCCCATCAAGTCTACACTCCCATTCAATCATGGCTGATCTACCTTTCCTTCTTAACCTAGAACCTGACTGACTCGGGTTTATTGGTTACTTGGCTTCTTTAAATTGCCCCCAGTGTGTAAGATGCAAATCTAGGATAACATAGAACTCATGTACTGGTGATCGTTGGTTGGCGCAGACTCAGTGGGCCGAAAGGCCTATTTCTCAGCTGTATCTCTAAACTAAACTCAGCGGGTCAGGCAGGAGCTATGGAGGGAAATTGATAGATGATGTTTTGGGTCATGACTAGGGGTGCCAACTATCTCACTCCCAAAGAAGGGACAAGATGACGTCACCGCCCTGCACCCCACGTGACCTTACCCAGCCAGCGGCCATGTGCTCCCACTCCATCAATGGCGGCCGCCCGGACTGGGAGGCGGGTTGCTACGCAACCTCCGTTAGGCGGCGCCCAGGCCTCCGGACCTACACTGTCCGGACCTACAATGTCCAGACCTACACTGTCCGGAGCTACAGCGTCCGGACCTACAGCATCCGGGCCTACAGCGGCCCCCAGGCCTAATACGGGACAAGGGTGGTCCCGTACAGGACAAACCAATTTAGCCCAAAATACGGGATGTCCCAGCTAATACGGGACAGTTGTCAACCCTAGTCATGACCCTTCTTCACTCAGACCTGAACATCATCTGTCCCTTTCCCCCCACAAACCCTGCCTAACCCACTGAGTTCCTCCAGCATTTTGCTTTTTGCTCAAGGTTCCAGCATCTGCAGTCCTATGTGTCTCAACGAAGTAGGTAATACATTTGTATTCATTAATTGATCGTGAACAAAGGCAAATTTTCGACCCTTAGTCTGAGAACTTGTTCGTTATGGGTGAATCAAAGGTACGTAAAAATGAAACTTGAAACAACAGCGCCGACTATGAAACAGCTTGTTGTGATCAACAGAGTGAAGCTTAAGTCAAGAGAATCAGTATTGCATAAATAATGTGATGGTTGATTAAAACGTATATTCAAAAGGGTGACATTGGTAAATATATTTATCTACTTTGATACAATTAAGATGCAAGATGATGTAGAAACTAAAAACATGATAAGGAACTGTGTACATTGTTGATGGAAACATGTTATGACATATTTAAAGCTTAATTTATCAAAGTCAAGGGAATATTATTTTGTAGATGGAAACATAAAATGCACACAATATTAGACATAATCTGGAAGCTTCAATCACTGTTTGTTGTGATATTAAAAAATCCACAACATTTTTTAAAATGTGGACAGATACAAGGACATGAGAGGTGAGGGCTAAATATGGGTAAATGTGACTAGCTTAGATGGGGTATATTAGTCGGCATGGACGAGCTGGGCCAAAGGGCCTGTTTTCCGTGCTGTATGACTCTATAACTCTTTTTAAATTTTCAACTCTATAATAAAATCGTAAGTGATAGAAACATAGAAAATAGGTGCAGGAGGAGACCATTTGGCCCTTCGAGCCAGCACCGCCATTGATTGTGATCATGACTGATCATCCACAATCAGTAACCTGCGCCTGCCATCTCCCCATATTGATTCCTATCCCTTGATAGTAGCAGAATTAGGTTATTCGTCCCATCAAGTCTACTCCGCCATTCAATCGTGGCTGATCTATCTCTCCCACCTAACCCCATTCTCCTGCCTTCTCCCCATAACTTCTGACACCAGTACTAATCATGTATTGTCTTTCTGCTGACTGGATAACATGCAACAAGAGCTTTTCACTGTACTTCGGTACACGTGACAATAAACCAAATTGAACTGAACTGAGAGGGAATGGGTGACGTTTCAGGTCGTCCCTCGTTACAGGCTCCTCACTAAATTAAAGATGAAGTCTGTGATGATTTGATAAAATATAATGAGATTTACTTTAGACTTTGGAGATACAGCGTGGAAACAGGCACTTCGGCCCACCGAGTCCACGCCGACCAGCGATCACCCCGTACACTAGCACTACCCTAATGTTATCCCACTTTTGCTAATGTTATCCCACTTTTTAAGAAAGGAGGGAGAGAGAAAACAGGAAATTATAGACCAGTTAGCCTGACATCAGTGGTGGGGAAGATGCTGGAGTCAATTATAAAAGATGAAATTGCGGAGCATTTGGATAGCAGTAACAGGCTCGTTCCGAGTCAGCATGGATTTACGAAGGGGAAATCATGCTTGACTAATCTTCTGGAATTTTTTGAGGATGTAACTAGGAAAATTGACAGGGGAGAGCCAGTGGATGTAGTGTACCTTGACTTTCAGAAAGCCTTTGACAAGGTCCCACATAGGAGATTAGTGTGCAAAATTAGAGCACATGGTATCGGGGGGTAGGGTACTGACATGGATAGAAAATTGGTTGGCAGACAGAAAGCAAAGAGTGGGGATAAATGGGTCCCTTTCAGAATGGCAGGCAGCGACTAGTGGGGTACTGCAAGGCTCGGTGCTGGGACCGCAGCTATTTACAATATACATTCATGACTTGGATGAAGGGATTAAAAGTAACATTAGCAAATTTGCAGATGACACAAAGCTAGGGTTACAGGGTGACTTGGACAGGCTGTGTGAGTAGTCGGATGCATGACAGATGCAGTTTAATGTGGATAAGTGTGAGGTTATCCACTTTGGTGGTAAGAATAGGAAGGCAGATTATTATCTGAATGGTGTCAAGTTAGGAAAAGGGGACGTACAATGAGATCTGGGTGTCCTAGTGCATCAGTCACTGAAAGGAAGCATGCAGGTACAGCATGCAGTGAAGAAAGCCAATGGAATGTTGACCTTCATAACAAGAGGAGTTGAGTATCATATCATATCATATCATATCATATCATATCATATCATATATATACAGCCGGAAACAGGCCTTTTCGGCCCTCCAAGTCCGTGCCGCCCAGCGATCCCCGTACATTAACACTATCCTACACCCACTAGGGACAATTTTTACATTTACCCAGCCAATTAACCTACATACCTGTACGTTTTTGGAGTGTGGGAGGAAACCGAAGATCTCGGAGAAAACCCACGCAGGTCACGGGGAGAACATACAAACTCCTTACAGTGCAGCACCCGTAGTCAGGATCGAACCTGAGTCTCTGGCGCTGCATTCGCTGTAAAGCAGCAACTCTACCGCTGCACTACCGTGCCGTAGGAGCAAAGAGGTCCTTCTACAGTTGTACAGGGGCCTAGTGAGACTGCACCTGGAGTACTGTGTGCAGTTTTGGTCTCCAAATTTGAGGAAGGATATTGGGGGAGTGCAGCGTAGGTTTACTAGGTTAATTCCCGGAATGGGGGGACTGTCGTATGTTGAAAGACTGGAGCGACTTGGCTTGTATACACTGGAATTTAGAAGGATGAGAGGGGATCTTATTGAAACATATAAGATTATTAGGGGGTTGGACACGTTGGAGGCAGGAAACATGTTCCCAATGTTGGGGGAGTCCAGAACCAGGGGCCACAGTTTAAGAATAAGGGGTGGGCCATTTAGAACAGAGATGAGGAAGAACTTTTTCATTCAGAGAGTTGTGAATCTGTAGAGTTCTCTGCCTCAGTTCTCTGCCAATTCTCTGGATGCTTTCAAGAGAGAGCTAGATATAGCTCAAGGATAGCGGAGTCAGGGGGTATGGGGAGAAGGCCGGAACGGGGTACTGATTGAGAATGATCAGCCATGATCACATTGAATGGTGGTGCTGGCTCGAAGGGCCGAATGGCCTACTCCTGCACCTATTGTCTATTGTCTACCCTGCACATTAGGAACAATTTACAAATGGAAACCAATTAATCAACAAACCTGTATGTCTTCGGGATGTGGGAGAAAACCGGAGCAGCCGGAGAAAACCCACACGGTCACAAGGAGCACATGCAAACTCCATACAGTCAGCACCCATCGTCAGGATTGAACCCAGGTCTCTAACACTGTAAGGCAGCAACATTATCGCTGAGCAATTGTGCCAAGATTGAAATATAAATATTTGGGTTCCGTAAATGCAATCAGTGAATTGCTAAATTTACAATATTACCAGTAAACATTTTCTGATGAAGATTCTGATGAAAACTCATTGTCCTGAAACATTAATGCTTATGGATAACAAGTTAAATGAGAAATAAGGATTCAATGTAAATTACTGAATGGTTAAAGATGATATTGTTCATGTAGGGTGACGTTACTTAACACTGGCATCTGTAATTTAAAGATGAATGGGGAGGAAGTTGTCCTCAGACATTTATGCCAAATAAGTGAAGTGTTTGTTCACTTCAAAAATATAGATCTTGGAATACTTGATTGCTCTAGTTTAGTGATACAGCGCGGAACCAGGCCCCGCACATTAACGCTATCCTACACACACTAGGGACAATTTACACTTGTACCAAGCCAATTAATGTTCAAATGTGTATGTCTTTGGAGTGTGGGAGGAAACCAAAGTTCTCGGAGAAAACCCACTAGGTCACGGTGAGAACGTACTAACTACGTGCAGACCCGGGTCCCCAGCGCTGCAAGTGATGTAAGGCAGCTATACCACTGCATCACAGTGCCCCCTAATTGATGGTTTTGAACTACAGCGAGAAAAAAATCTCTTGACTTTGTTAACGTTGAAAAGGTGGATACACATGCAACAAAAGATATTTTTTAATAGCAGTGTGACAATTTCTTTTTTTTCCCAATGCCTGTCCAAATGCTGAAAACATGGAAAAGACAAGCTTTGAACTATTCATCAAGAACTTGCATAATGCCTTTAATCTGCTGGATCGTTTCAAGCCACCTCACTGGAAATAAAACCAAATATCAAATCGCTGTATCTCTAAAACTGAAACTAAAATGAAAAACAATCGAAAATTCTAGAGAAGTCCGCAGAGCATTGTTGCAAGCACTTCTGAGTAATTCTTATATTTCTGATCTCTATATTTAAGAACGGATATAAATGCATTGGGGTTAGTTCAGATAAGATTCAGTGAGCTTTTCCAGGGATGAAGGGGTTCCCACTAAATAATGATTGAACAGGTTGGAATTTTAGAGATTATTTTATTGGAATATACAAGATTTTGAAGGGAGCTGTCAGTTTAATTTAATTTTAAGTTTATTTTAGTTTATTGTCACATGTACCATGGCACAGTGAAAAGCTTTTTGTTGTGTGCTAACCAGTCAGTCATGATTGCAATTGAGCCATCCACAGTGCACAGATACATGATAAAGAGAATAATGTTTAGCGCAAGATAAAGTCCAGTAAGTTCCAATTAAAGATCATCCAAGGATCTTCAACAAGGTAGATAGGAGCTTAGGACTGCCCTCTGGTTGTTGGTAGAATGGTTCAGTTGCCTTGATAACAGCTGGGAAGAAACTCTCTCTGAATCTGGAGGTGTGCATTTTCACACTTCTATACCTCATGCTAGGTGGGAGAGGGAATGGTCGTAGTGCGACTCGGCCTTGATTGATGCTGGTGGCTTTGCCGAGGCAGCATGAAGGGTAGATGAAGTCAATGCAAGGGAGGTTGGTTTGTGTGATGACCTGGCTGCATCCACAATTCTCTGAAATGTCTTGTGGTCTTGAATGTCAGTGTAGAGGCTCAGTGGATATTTGCTCTCGTGGGTGCATGTATGATTAAAGCATCCAACCGATGCATCAATATATGTACAAACATATTTCTTTACTTCCTCTGAATTGTTATCGACTGATTGATCAATTCTCAATCTCGTAATAAATTTTGTCTTGTTTTGAGACAAAATATTAAATGCAGCAAATTTCTTAATGGTCATTTTCAGACCTCTCTTATTGGAGAACTGTTCCAAGATCTTACAATTATCAGAAGTATCTACACAAGAATTACAGAGGAAAGCAATATATGTAGGAAGGAACTGCAAATGCTGGTTTAAACCGAAGATAGACATAAAGTGCTGGAGTAACTCAGTGGGTCAGACAATATTTCTGGAGAACAGGAATAGTTGATGTTTCAGGTCGAGACCCTTCAGACTGAGAGTCAGGGGAAGAGGAAATGAGAGAAAGAAGGGGATATGGGAAGATATAGAACAAATGAATGATAGATGTGCAAAAAAAGTAATGATGATAAAGGAAACAGGCCATTGTTAGCTGTGGGCTGTGTGGAAACGAGTACAGACAATGAGACTCAACAAGACGACTTTGAAGCTAGTATGACTTGGGCGGGGGAGGGATAGAGAGAGAGGGGATACAAGGGTTACCTGAAGTTAGAGAAATCATAATTCGTACCGCTGGGTTGTAAGCTGCCCAAGCAAAATGAGTGGCTGTTGCTCCCATTTATGTATGTCCTCACTCTGACAATGGAGGAGGCCCAGGACAGAAAAATCAATGTGGGAATGGGAAGGAGAATTAAAGTGTTTGACAACCGGGAGATCAGGTAGGTCCAGGCGGACTGAGCGAAGGTGATCGATGAGATGATCATCCAAGCTACGTTTGGTCTCGCTGATGTATTGGAGTCCACACCTAAAACAATGGAGTTTAAGAGCAATATCATCTGCAAATGCTGGTTTGAATTTGATTAATTTATCTTTAGGATAAAAGGCCAGAGCTTCATTACTGATGAACTGATGATGCAAAGCAGAGAAACCGTCACGGTATCTAATGAGGAAAATGAATCCTCTGATTCACACCCTTCCCAAAATAAATCCACTTTGAAGGCTTTGATCAGTGATTGAGAATTAAGATAAATGTGGCAAATAAGATCCATAAGATGTTTACAGATCTCTAAACACACAACGATTTTGTAATTAGCTTCTAACCAGAATCAAATGCCTTTGCGAGGTTATAAAAACAACAGCCAGATTGCTTCTTTGTTTCTTGCCGCCCTGTATTATATTCTGTAAGATCGCAATATTCTCGTTACAATGCCAATGTATTGTCGTCATGACAATAAAACCCTTCAGTTTGGAGTTCAAGGTGATAGCCACTGATGGTCTTTTGGTGACTACTTTTGTGAAGATTTGTAGTAATATTGATCCAATGTAATTTGCTTACTATATCAACTCGACATCACTTATCAAGGTTATCTTTTGGGGGGGATGAGCACTGGTCAGGTCCCTTTTCAAACCATTGGAAATCTTCTCGCAGCAGAACCAGTCAGATTACTTGTCCAAGATTTGGCCATTCGTTTTAAATACCTTTGGACAGGACATTGTATCTTTAAAAATGTTACAGTTTTCTTAATACAACCTACTTTAATGAATTTAAACAACTCATCATTATTGACTTGCATGATCGAGAATTCATTTTTTTAATTTCAGATTTGATTCCACTGATAATGAGTTTTGATCTATGATCATTTTCAAGTTCTTTGGGCAAAGCATACTCTTTCCTCACCAATTGGTTATCATGTTAATTCTTTCCTTTCCATATTATATTTGTAATGTGCTCCTAAAATTGCCTCATTTTCTCAATTATCGTACCTGCCTCATCAACCTCTTCTGGCTGCTCATTCCATATACCTCCACCCTCTGAGTGAAAAGGTTACCCCTCACGTTCCAATTAAATCTTGCTTCTGTCACATTAAAACTATGTCCTCTGGTTCTTGATTCCCCTATCCTGGGTAAACGACGTGCTGCATTCACCTTATCTATTCCCCTTCATGATTTTATACACCTTTATAAGATCACTTTCAGTTGCTTTTGAACATGAAGCACATTCCAAAATATTTCAAAAGGATGCAATAACTGGGGGAAAACCTAAGTGTAAGGCTGTCATGGCCTACGTCAACCCACAAAATTAACATGATGACCTTATTTGATGGCTTCTCCAACCAGATATAAGATGCTCTCAATAAATAAGTATGGGTTCCAGACCTGAACCAGGACACAAGAGAATCCTGTCAATGAGAGCATGCCATAGACTCCTCTGAGCACCTTTGGGACAATGTGTAGGAAGATAATCCAGATGTATAGGAGCAAAGAGGTCCTTCTACAGTTGTACCGGGCCCTGGTGAGACCGCACCTGGAGTACTGTGTGCAGTTTTGGTCTCCAAATTTGAGGAAGGATATTCTTGCAATTGAGGGCGTGCAGCGTAGGTTCACTAGGTTAATTCCCGGAATGGCGGGACTGTCGTATGTTGAAAGGCTGGAGCAATTAGGCTTGTATACACTGTAATTTAGAAGGATGAGGGGGGATCTTATTGAAACATATAAGATAATTAGGGGATTGGACACATTAGAGGCAGGAAACATGTTCCCAATGTTGGGGGAGTCCAGAACAAGGGGCCACAGTTTAAGAATAAGGGGTAGGCCATTTAGAATGGAGATGAGGAAGAACCTTTTCAGTCAGAGAGTGGTGAAGGTGTGGAATTCTCTGCCTCAGAAGGCAGTGGAGGCCAGTTCGTTGGATGCTTTCAAGAGAGAGCTGGATAGAGCTCTTAAGGATAGCAGAGTGAGGGGGTATGGGGAGAAGGCAGGAACGGGGTACTGATTGAGAGTGATCAGCCATGATCGCATTGAATGGCGGTGCTGGCTCGAAGGGTTGAATGGCCTACTCCTGCACCTATTGTCTATTGTCTATTGTCTATTGTCTATTGCTGGTTTAAACAGAAGATAGACACAAAAAGCTGGCATAACTCAGCGGAACAGGCAGCATCTCTGGAGAGAAGGAATGTGTGACCTTTCGGGTCAAATTGAATCTTTACCTGAAATGTCACCCATTCCTTCGCTCCAGAGATGCTGCCTGTCCCGCTGAGTTACTCCAGCTTTTTGTGTCTACCTTTGGGACAATGATCCTTGAAGGGGCAACATCTTAATTTCCCTCTTTGCGTGCTGGTCCGGGCAGTGGGTATCATTCCGTACAATCGCTCCACTCTTTTAAAACTTTATTCCAACAGCAGAATTTCATACTTTACTGGACTTTATCTTTCACTAAACATTATACCCTTTATCCTGTATCTGTACGCTGTGGACAACTTGATTGTACTCACATACAGTCTTTCCACTGACTGGATAGCACGCAACAAACAACTTTTCACTGTACCTCCGTACACATAACAATAATAAACTAGACTAAAGGAACCAGTGCAGGAACATTTAAATGTTGAAACTTTTCGAGTATTATCAGATATTTGAAGATTAAGAAAAACAGTAATGAACAATTGATTTTGAATGACCTGTGCCTGTCAAAGACAGCATGGGATTCCATCAAGATGTTCATTAATTAAGAGGGTACTAAGAACGAGAATCATATATGCAAAGTATGTGAGAGGTTAACCCAATTCCAGATGTCTTGCAAACAGCAATAATTTGATTGTGAATGCACATTGAGTGATTTAGCATATGAACATTCAATACATGAACAGGATTTCTGTCACTTACTAAAGGTGTTGAACTATTTATTTTAAATAATGTGAAAGTTCTTGCTAGAAGAATTAAAGGGCATTTTCAAAAGCATCTGTCAGCCTCTGCTCACAGGGCCCTGACATTCTTAATAGCAGAGTCTGGCTTTCTGGTGATCTAATTTGCATAACAATTGGATATAAGTGGGAGGCAAGCGGAAGAAACTTCCATTTGGATGAAATTTCACCGTGCCAACTTGAAGTGAAGAAAACTGTTATGACGTTTGCAGAAAATGTTAGATTTTCTTCATTCCCAACGTGTTGATGCAATCGAAATATGTAGGAAGGAACTGCAGATGCTGGTTTAAACCGAAGATAGACACAAAAAGCTGTAGTCACTCAGCGGGTCAACAGCATCTCTGGATAAAAGGAACAGGTTCCTTTAACTATTCCTTTTCCTTTTCCTTATCTATTCCTTTTCTCCAGTGTTACTCCAGCTTTTTGTGTCTGGCATCCATGGAATCAGTCATTCAGTTCCTGGAATGAGTTGGTTGTTTGACGAGGATCGGCTAAAAAGGTGGTTGTTCACAAAATGCTGGAGTAACTCAGCAGGTCAGGCAGCATCTCGGGAGAGAAGGAATGGGTGACGTTTCGGGTCGAGACCCTTCTTCAGACTGATGTCGGGGGGGCGGGACAACGGAAGGATATAGGTGGAGACAGGAAGATAGAGGGAGATCTGGGAAGGGGGAGGGGAAGAGAGGGACAGAGGAACTATCTAAAGTGGGAGAAGTCGATATTCATACCACTGGGCTGCAAGCTGCCCAGGTGAAATATGAGGTGCTTTTCCTCCAATTTCCATGAGATCCACATTTCAATGACTCATCTGCCCATGGGAAAAGTAGTTCCTATGTAGCTCAGTTTTTAATTACTCCCCTCCCCCCTTACCTTATAAGGGTGCCCCTTCGCTTGAGACACTCCTAATGGAAATGTCGCATTGACCCGTGATGTCTGCTTTGGATCTTATATGTATCACCAAGATCTCTTCTCACATTTTTAACCTTGAGAGCATTGACTTTCACTTCTTCACTTGTCATCTAACAAACTTGCTGTCAGAGGAGTCGACACACTGGGTCTCTGCTGCATTCACACTATCCTTCCTTAGGTAGAAACATCGTATCTGTAAACACTATTTAGTTTAGTTTAGTTTAGCTACAGCATGGAAACAGGCCCTTTGGACCATCGAATCCGCACCGACCAGCGATCCCCACACATTAACATTATCCAAAACACACTAGCGACTATTTACAATTATACCAGGCCAATTAACCTACAAACCTGTACATCTTTAGAGTGTGGGAGGAAACCGAATGTCTCGGACAAAAACTCACGCAAGTCACAGGGAGAACGTACAAACTCCGTATGGACAAGTACCCACAGTTATGATTGAAGCCGGGTCCCTGGCTTTGTAAGGCAATAGTTCTACCGCTACGCAACCGTTCCGCCCTAAGTTTTGATGCAATTTCCAAAGAGCTTAATATGGTGCGATAAAGATGAATCTACTCTCACCAAAGAACACAGAACAGTCCAGCACCGTAAACAGGCAGACAACAAATGCTGGAGTATCTCAGCGGGACTAGCAGCATCTCTGGATAGAAGGAATGGGTGATGTTTCGGGTCGAGACCCTTCTTCAGACTCAACTCAAAACGTCACCCATTCCTTCTATCCTGAGATGCTGCCTGTCCCACTGAGTTATTCCAGCATTTTGTGTCTACGGTTTAAACCAGCATCTGCAGTTCCTTCCTACTACAGAAAACAGGCATGTGGGCTCACAATTTCTGTGCCAATTTAAACAATTTGTGCTTTATTTGTACTTATAAAGGCCAGCATGCTCTTGCCTTCCGATATCTTTCATGCTAACTTTCAGTGGTTCATTTCCAAGGGTACCCAAGCCTTTCTGAAAGTTAACATCTTTCAATTACTCAGTTAAAAAAAATACTCTGCCTTTCTATCAGAATCGATGACCCCTAATTTTCACATTGTATTCCATCTGTCATGTCCACAAGCATCCCCTAAACCTGTCAATACCTGCCAGTAGCCTGTACATCCTACAGACAGCCTACTTTGCCACACTGATTTCTATTGTCAGAAAATGGGAATATGTTTTAACACTGTCTTCTTTGTCCACATCAGGAGGATATCGATTGTTAACAGTTGGAGCCTCACCAATGATCTCTCTAAATGTCTCAGAGTCCGGACCCAAAATTGTCCCATTTACTCCTACTCATCTGCCCATTAACCAATCCTCAATCCATACCAATATTTTACCAACAAACCCATGCATCCTAAGTTTGTCTAATAATCTCTTGTGTGGCAATTTACTGAAGGCCTCTGAAATAGCACACATCACCTGACTCACCCTTATCTGTTCTGCTTGTTTACAACCTCAAATAATTTGTGAATATAAATTCTCTTTCATAAATCCAATGGCTGTACAATATTATTATCATGTAAATCCTCCATTATTACTTTCTTTATATCAGAAACCAGTGTTCTACTGACAGGTCAGTGATACTCTGTTTTCTCTATACCTCCTTTCTTAAACGTGGATTACATTTGCTACCTTCCAACCTGTGGATGTGTTCAAGATGTAAGGAACTGTGGAGGATAACTAGTGCATCCACTCTCTCTCTGGCCAGTCTTCTCAAATGCTAGGACACAGGTAATCAGTCCCTGAAAACTCATCACCTCTTCATTCCAGCAATTGCTCCAATACTAATTTATTTTATGGTGACAATTTATTTCAGAATCGAATGATGAGTCATGGAGTCATGCAGTGTGGAAAATGGGCCATTCGGCCCAACTTGCCCATGCCGACCAATATGCCCCATCTACACTAGTCCCACCTGCCTGCTTCTAGCCCATATTTCTCTAAACCTAACCTATCCATGTACCTCTCCAAATGTGTTTTAATTGTTATGATAGTACCTGCCTCAACTACATCCTCTGGCAGCTCAATCCATATACCCCCAATGGCCTTTGTGTAAAAACGTTGCCCCTCAGGTTCCTATAAAATCTTTTCCCTCCACCCTTAAAATCTTTCCCCCCCTCACTTTAAAGTTCTCCATTATTTCAAAGAGGTTTTCTGTGTTCGGTTAAGACAGGCAGAAAATATTTGATTAATTTGTCTATAATTTCTTTATTACATAATATAATGTCTCTTGTCTCAATCCTTAAACCTGAACTTATACTATTTATTTTTCTTTTTACATTGTTATTGAAGTCTATTTTATTGATTCAGGCCAAATTGCCCTCATATTCTGGCTTCCATTTCCTAGTCTATGTCTTGGTTCTACTTTACTAAATTCTGAAATTTATAGTCTTCAAGCTGACTGCTTCCTTGGCGATGCTATAAACCTTTGGACCGAATACTAACGTTAACTCCTTGATAGCCTTGGCTGGACTTTTTTTCCCTTTTGGATCTTTGTGCTTTGAAGACTTGTAAACTGTCTTCATTCTTCAAATGTTAGCACCTGCTTCTTTACTATATATCTTTAAAAATTGTTTTCCAATTTACCATTCACATTTCACATCTCATACCTTCATAGTTTGCTTTAGAATCACTTGTAATTTCCTTTTGTATTGTAATCATTAACATGCTAATCTGAAAAAAATCATCTCTTACACATTGCATGAATTCATCCTTTGCACTATTAACTTCAATTTGATTCACTCAGTCTACATATAAATTGAAGTCCCTCATGGTAGTAGTTTTGGCCATGTTATATGGAACTCTAATTTCCCGATTTATACTGTAGCCTCATTATTATACCGGTAACAATGTTCTTTGCACCTTACCATTTCTCAGAACTACTCCAATTGCTTTCCCTTCCTTATTTTCCAAACCACAGTTCTGAGTCTACTTTAGTTAGAGATATAGCATAGAACCAGCCCCTTCGGCCCACTGAGGCCATGTCGACCATTGATCATCCATTCACATGAGTTCTGTTATCCCACTTTCTCATCCACTCCCTAAACACCTGTGACAATTTACAGAGGGACATTTATCCTCCAAAGCCGCACCTCTTTGGGATGTGGGATTAAACCGGAGCTTCCGGAGGAATCCCAAGTGGTCACAGGGAGAGACGTACAAACTCCACACAGATAGCACCTGCGGTCAGGATCAAACCTGAGTTTCTGGCATTGTAAGGCAGCAGCTCTGCCAGCTGTGCCACTGTACCACACGTCCTGTGTTGCATTGTGACTTACTTTTGCTTTTATCTCGTTTTTTTAATAACACTCACCTCATCTTCCAGTTTGCTATTCTCTTCCAACAGTTAAGTGTCCTGGAATCATACAGATTTATTTCTGTGTGCATCATTAATTCACATCAATTGTACAAATGCTGTATGCATTATGTTAAAGATTGTTCAATTTTGTATTTATTCCACTTTCACTGTAGTGCTGCTAATTGGAGCGACACTCTGATGCACTTTCCCTTCCCAGCAGAGTCAGATTATCACACATCTAACAATATCTTTGCACAAATGCCACATGAGTGTTTCCAACATTCTTTTTTTTTCTTTCAGATTTCCAGCATTTGAACTTTTTTTTGATTCCTTGATTATCATAACTAATTTTGCTGTTCTACACGACCACTTGGTCTCTTTTCTTAAACTTTCTAAATTTCCTGCACCAGAACCCACCTCCTCTACCAATTCACATCAAGTCTTGTCTCAAAGGGAAATTTCGCACTATCTCACCTCATCAATTGAAACCTATTTGTCCCCCCACACCACATCTAATACAGCACGCAGTGGCACAGCTAGTAGAGTTACTGCCTTACAGTACCAGAGACCCGGGTTCGATTCTGACTATGAGTGCTGACTGCCTGGTGTTTACACATTCTCCCTGTGGTCGTGTGGGTTTTCTCCAAGTGTTCCGGTTTCCTCACGCATCCCAAAGACATGCAGGTTTGTAGGTTAATTGGCCTCTGTAAATTGTCCATAGTGTGCAAGGTCAATGTTGGTCAGCATAGATTCGGTGAGCCAAAGGGCCTGTTTCCACGCTGTATCTCTAGTCTAAACTAAACTACAAATAACCCAAAATGTGAAAGACAGGAGGCTGGCCAGGGAGGGTTATTGAGAGTATCGGCATGAATGAGCATGGGGAGACATGGAACTGGATGCTGCTTTGGAGGTGGAAATAAATGTTCCCGGTGCTCCTGTGCTTGGAAGCTTACCTTGAGATTAAATATGACATCAAGGCTGCAAATGATCGAACTCAGCCTTAGTTCCAAGTGAGGCAGATGGAGTAAGGGATTGGCAAGGAAGTATGCGAAGGAATCCAAGAACAACTGATGAAGTTCCTTTCATCTATATCTGCACACCAGTCAAGTGGCCTGACAATTTAGGCACTGAAGGGATTTAAAAAATGGTACAGAGGCAGAGCTGTATGCTGGAGACACAAGGAACTGCAAATGCTGGTTTACAAAGAAAAAAAACCCCATTGGGTCAGGCAGCATCTCTGGAGGACATGGGTTGATGATATATCAAGTTGGGATCCTTCTTCAGACGGGTCCTGACATGAAACCTACCCATATCCTCCAGTGATGTTGCCTGACCCACTGTGTTATTCCACAACTTTGTTAGTCAGCATATGTGTTGATAATAATACCCTTTGGATTCTGAGGGTTAACAATTTGGGGATGAAGGTAGGGTAAGCATCGATTCTTGTTGATAACCAGAAGTAATGGTGCAGGGCAGGAAGATAAGGTATTGCAGGTGATCTCTGATTAAGACTGGGCAAATTACATTGACATTGGCATGATAATGGGGAAGCATTGCAGATGAGCGAGCGAGCAGATAGCTCCAAAAGATGAGCAAATATTGTTTATCAATATCACTACCACCTTCGATGCTTTTTCTGTCTTTGGGAAGAGACAAATTAGATTAATAAATTTAATTGGTAGATTCAATTTACAGTTACAGAAGTTACAGAAAAGTATAAGTAACCATGGACCTGGAAGGTAAAACCTGTTGAAGGACTATTGTAAAGAAGGGAGTGTTGACAACAGCATATTCGATTGCAATGACATAATGATTAGTGTCAGAGAGATATAGAGTTTAATAAACCCATTCCTTCTCTCCAGAGATGCTGCCTGTCCCGCTGAGTTACTCTGGCATTTTGTGTCTATCTTCGATTTAAACCAGCATTGGCAGTTCCTTCCTACACATAACAGGGAAATAACATGGACACGGGCCCATTGGCCCAATTTGTCCTTGCCAACTAAGGGCCTCCCCGAACTAGGGAGGAAGGCAGGAGAATGGGGTAAAGAAGGAAAGATAGATCAGACTTGATGGCTTAATTCTGCTCCTCTGACCTATGAACAAGGACTAACCCCAGCTACCTGTGTTTAACCCACTCTCCTTAAAACCATTTCTATCCATGTACCTGTCCAAATATCTTTAAAACATTGGAATTGTACCTACCTCTGTCTCTTCCTCTGGCAGCTCATTCCATCACCCTCTTTGTTCCTTTTATTTACAATGGCCCATTTAAGGAAAGAGAACGTTTTTTATTCAAAGAACAGAGCATTAGCAAACTTTGCAAAAGGACGAGGGAGGGAAACTTTCAAGTCAGATTCTTGGAGACGGGGTCAAACAAGCAAGATTGCAGATTGGAGAAAATGATTCAAGAATGGGGCAGGAGGGGTGATTCAGTGAACTTTGAGCAGGTAAATTGAGAAAAAGAAAGCAAATGAATGACACAATTGAGCAGACAGTCTCACTGTCACCTGCAAAAAAATCCACAAGCTACTCCCACAAGATGAAGATAGAGAGGGGAGGAGAGAGTTTCTGGGAGATAATTGCAAAAGATGTAGGTTCCCTTTGTATTCTAGTTAATTCAACAGTTAAAATGATTGTCCTCCATAACTGGAACCAATCGATTTAAGGCAGGTGAGCAACCAGGATGAGCGAAAAGAAATGGTTTAACAAGGGTCCTGACCCGAAACGTCACCCATCCTTTTTCTCCATAAATGCTGCCTGAACCGCTGAGTTACTCCAGCACTCTTTGTCTATCTGTCGGAATAATAGACAATAGACAATAGGTGCAGGAGGAGGCCATTCGGCCCTTCGAGCCAGCACCGCGGTTCGAACGGTAACTATATCCGCAATAACTTGTCAGACCATGAGAATAGTCAAGCAAGAGACTGTTCTTCAGATTCAAAGCATGCAGTATTTTTATATCATTTTTGATAGCATAAAAGCAAGGTTAGTCACGTACACTTGTTCACATGGTTAACCATTGTGATCCTGCATTCAGTAACTTTCTGCTGAAAAACAGGCTTCTTTATGTATGTAGGATAATTAAGGTGTCTAGGTGTACTCTTGCGATCTCAAGCTCTTTCTTGTGTTTAGCAGACTTGTTTTCTTGACTCAATGCTGGCCCATGAGCACCAGACAGGTTTAACCTAGCTCTGAAGGGTATATTCACTGGAGTAAAGTGTAGGAAGGAACGGCAGATCCTTTTTACACCAAAGATAGACACAAAATGCTAGAGTAACTCAGAGGGGGCACGCAGCATCTCTGGAGAGAAGGAATGGGTGAGGTTTTGGGTCAAGAACCTTCTTCTGACTAGTTAGGGAGAAACAAACTGAAAGAAACTCGCTAACTAGTCTGAAGAAGGATCTCGACCCGAAACGTCACCCATTCCATCTCTCCAGAGATGCTGCCTGTCCTGCTGGGTTACTCCGGCTTTTTGTGTCCATCTTTGTTTTAATTTCTCTAATGAGCTCCAGATTAGGCAGTAAGGAAGGGGTTGAGCAGTTTCAGGCTACGTTAGGAGCCCAATCCAGCTCATTGCTCCCCTCTTTCCACTGCCGTATCTGTGGTCGCTCTGACATTTGGTTGTACTTACAGCTGCCTTTATCTGACCACTCCTGACTGACAAGCTGCAATACACAGGTGCACAAGTCGACAAAAGAGTTGACCTCCACGTTGCCATTCACTGACAGTTATGTACAGAACTGTCAGCTAAAAATCAGCACTTTCCAACTGGGTAACTTTTATGGTAAATGGAGGACTAACAGTCGGACAGCAGGGATTTTGAAAGCGCAGTTGTAAATGAATAGGGAGAAGGTATTATTCCCTGGACAAAGAGAAGAAAGAAAATAAATAAATGGAAGTTAAAGAAAATTGAACATCGAGGCAGAAAACTACAGCAATGGATAACTTGGCAATGGGTGGCATGGTGGTGCAGCGGTAGAGTTGCTGCCTTGCAGCACCAGAGACTCAGGTTTGATCCGGACTACGGGTGCTTGTCTGTATGGAGTTTGTACATTCTCCCCATGACCTGTGTGGGTTTTCTCCAGGAGCTCCGGTTTCCTAGGACACACCAAAGACGTGCAGGTTTGTGGTTAATAGGCTTGGTATAATTGTAACTTGTCCCTGTTGTGTATAGGATAGTGTTAGTGTATGGAGACCACTGGTCGGCGATGACTCAGTAGGCCGTAGGGCCTGTTTCCACACTGTATCTCTAAACTGAACTAAACTAAACTTGTGGAACAGCAGCACAAATGTGCACTTTTTTTAATGGCTGGGTGAAATAGATATTATGACTTGCAAGGGAATTGCCCTCTTTCAAACAACCATGGTATGCTTCCTCAGTATGGCCAAACAACTTATTTTAACTGAAGTGGGTGATAGACCGTGAAGGTAATGGGCTGAAGGGAATGTTCATAATCACTGCCAGAATTGGTCAAAGGACTGCAAGGAGCACAATGTGTTGCTGCTGATATGAATTCTGCACACACAGAATTCCTTGGATAATTCTAGATAAAAGCACCGTTATATTTTGTGATTGGCATTACATTTATTCTGATTGAATTTGACATTTATGCTTTAAATCACCTTCACCACTGAGTCATAGCTCCTTCCACTGCAAGGAGTATTTTCACCCGAGCATATTAGTAGGATGTCGAAATGATGATGGACTAGTTTCATTACACGATAGCATCGTACTGTAAAACAAAGGAACTGTACTGCAGAAGCAATTAGTCAGCAATTAGGACATAGAATCAAGGACAGATTAGCACAGGAGCCCATGATGTCCCTGTGAAACATGATGCCTTGTTAAGCTAATCTCCTCTGCCTTGCTAGATGATCAGCTATGATCACAATAAATGGCAGTGCTGGCTCAAAGGGCCAAATGGCCTCCTCCTGCAACTATTTTCTATGTTTCTATGTTTCTATGCACTTGATCCACATCCTGCATATCAATGGACCTATCTAAAAACCTCTTAAAGTTTAAACCAATGTTTTAAACAAAATAACACGTTTAGTACCAGTGACACGACCATTAGCCTTTTATTAATAGTCAATGGCTCCCGAAGCAGTAAAAAATAATTTCTCTTGTAGAACTCTTAGTTCTTGCAAGGAATTCCAGTTATTTTCCTCACTAACTTCCCTCATAAAGCCATCAGATCATGTTATCATTTAAAGACTCAAGACAGCACGAGATTCAATGCCTTTAAATAAACATCTTAAATCAGAAGTAGATTTTAATGCATCTGTCATGATTTTTGTATTGCCTTTGAGCAGCTTGCCTTCTCCCTTAGGTATCTGCCAGCATCTACAAACTACTTGGCAGTGCATGGATCTAAAATGAGTGGCAATTATTTTCTCTGTGAGTTGTAACCCTTCGTGCTCTGAATTCAAAGCCATTCATCCTAGCTTAAATCTCAGACATAAAAATGGTTTTTGTACCAATTGGATTTCGGGGCATTTGTGTTCGAAGCCAAGACAATGTAAGTGGATGAGCGTTTTTTTCCCCAACAGTGTAATTTCACTGCCTTTCTTTTTCCCTTTGCAACTACCTATTATCATCCAGAAAGCACAAGAAAATCAGGGTTCCAACAAAAAAAATCACTTGTAGGAAGGAACTGCAGATGCTGGTTTCAACTGAAGATAGACACAAAATTCTGGAGTAACTCAGCAGGACAGGCAGCATCTCTGGAGAGAAGGAATGGGTGAAGCTTTGGGTCGAGACCCTTCTTCAGAAAGAAATTCATTTGGTCAATATTGTGATTGTAACAAGATCACAATGGTCACCCTGCTTTAGAGAAAGTAAGTGTTGCTTGTCCTTATGTAAAGGTTGGTTCGAAGAAGGACTTAACTGATGGCAGAGAGTGAAGAAGCGTGCAGTCTTATGAAAGCAATTCCAGTGTGTTTGATGGTTTTGGACCTGTACTCGCTGTAATTTAGAAGGATGAGAGGGGATCTCGTTGAAACCTCTTGAATAATTAAAGGTTCTGATAAGATTATGTTGAATGGTGCCAGTGGTGGGAGAGTCTAGGACCAGAGGCCAAAGAAGAAAAGGAAGTATCTTTAGAATGGAGATGAGAAGGAATTTCTTTAGCCAGTGGGTAGTGAATCTGTGGAATTTATTGTCACAGGCAGCTGTGGAGGCCTTCATTTGGTATTCTTAAAGCGGAGATTGTTAGGTACTTGATCAGGAAGGGCGTCAAAGATTACGGGAGAAGGCAGGTGTATGGGATTGAGCGGGGAAAATTGATCCAAATTTTGTGTCTATCTTCGGTGTAAACCAGCATCTGCAGTGCTTTTCATACACATCTGCAGTTCCTTGTTTATCTCATTATTACATTTGTCTTCATACGTGAGGGCATTAAGAAATCTGTAATGTCGATTTATCATGCACTCTTGGCAGGAAGCTTTCCCTCAAACAGGCAGATCAGAGATGTGGTACCAGAGTCTTACTGCCCTGCCTCCTGACCTTTTTCCCTTTCAGCTTGGCTCTTGGCTGGGTACACAGGCTCAGTGCATTTACAGGCTAATATTTTATTTAGCAATGGCTTTTGACCAACCATGGCTTCAAAGGTATCAATCAAGCACTTGGGGGGAAGAAAAGGAACAAGTGTCACTGTAGCAAAAGGCACAGGTGGGGGCATGGGGTGAGAATTGACACAGGTGAGAAATGCTCTCGAAAAATATGTTAATGGATCACGAGCAACTGTGACATGGAACTAAGTGGAACTGCATTTTGCAGCTGCTTCTGACTACACCGTGCTGTGAGCTGCCGTTTCAGAGCTAATATCACAAAGGGCAGTAATTGCTGGTACTAATTTGAGCTATAAACCTGTCACTCCAACATCCATTCGAGATATTAACATTTTTCTCGACATTCGCTCCAGATAAGGTTTCTACAATAAAGCTTTGGGGGGGAAAGAAAGCACAGCGCTCACTTAAAAAAATATATATCCTCTACTCCATTATCCGTGGGGCAAGATTTCCATGGAGTTTCATTCATGACGTTTCTCTGAATCTCCTGCTGATCGTCTGACAGAGAGATGCCCAGAGAATGTGCTTAAATGGGATTTATCAACTTGCCTTGCAGCCCGCAGTAAAAGCCAACTTATCACTTGGCACCAGGACAATGTGCCAGTGAATGATGAAGTAAGAAGACTAAGCCTTGACATTGTTAACGGCCAGGAATGTGCTTTTCTGGAGGCGAGTTTTTGCTGGTGACCACCTCCAGGTGAACTTACACCCTGTGGGAAATTGGCTCGAGCACTTCTGTGTGAAATTAACCTAGGCACAGCTGAAGACACAAAATACTGGAGTAACTCACCAGGTCAGGCAGCATCCGTGGAGGATATGGATAGTCTGGACCCTTCTTTGGACTGATTGTAGGGGGTTGAAGAAAGCTGGAAGAGAGGAGAGGCCAGGCAAAGCGTGGGAGGTAAGGAGGGTATTCAGGGAGTATTCAGAAGTTATGGGGAGAAGGTAAGAGAATGTGGTTGAGAGGGAAAGATAGATCAGCCATGGTTGAATGGTGGAGTAGACTCGATGGGCTGAATGGACTAATTCTGCTCCTTTGACATAAACATATCAACTTATTCAGGAGGGTATATTTGCTGGTTGATGCTGGTGGGAAGGGTATTCAATTATTCTATCCTTTTGACTCAGACCTTCTGATTTGAGGAAGGACATTCTTGCTATTGAGGTAGTGCAGCGGAGGTTCACAAGGTTAATTCTGGGATAACGGGACAGTCATTTGATGAAAGAATGTAGTGACTGGGCTTGTATTCACTGGAATTTAGAGGAATTGGGAGGGTATCTTATAGAAACATATAAAATTATTAAGGGATTAGACACGCTTGATGCAGGAAACATGTTCCCGATGTTGGGGGAGTCCAGAACCAGGGGCCACAATTTAAGAATAAGGGCTAGGCCATTTAGAACTGAGATGAGGAAAAACTTTTTCACGCAGAGAGTTGTGAATTTGTGGAATTCTCTGCCTCAGAAGGCAGTGGAGGTCGATTCACTGGATGCATTCAAAAGAGTTAGATAGAGCTCTTGGGGCCAGCGGAATCAAGGGATATGGGGAGAAGGCAGGAAGGGGTTACTGATTGTGGATGATCAGCCATGATCGCATTGAATGGTGGTGCTGACTCGAAGGGCCAAATGGCCTCCTCCTGCACCTTTTGTCTATGCATCTATGTATCTATGTATGTATGTATTTTCATCTCTGGCCTTTGTCCAGCCATCTGCCTAATGAAACACCCTCCTCACTTCCATCAACCTATTACCTGCCAGGCTTAGTGCTGTCAGCACACTGCACAATCTTAACAGCAACACTGCTCATTATGAAGAAGAGTGTCAGTAAGGGTGGAGGTGAGTTGGGGCATGTCCCTGTTTCTACAGAAGGGAGTTGAGTTCCTTTGGGCCACGTTTCCTCTCTTGTAGAAGTGACACACTGCTGTCTCCCTGCTGAACATGTGCAGCGTCCCTTCTCTGTCTGAAGAAGGGCCCCAATCCAAAATGCTGTCTGTACCTCTACAGATACTGCCTGACCCGCTGAGTTTCTCAGCACTTTGTGTTTCATTCAAGATTCCAGCACCTGCAGTTCCTTGTGTCTCCTCATCTATGCTTCCCATCTTATGACCGCTGCTCAATCTAGACTCAGAAGGAAAGGCCAAGACAATACAGTTGTAAATATTAAGTTGTGCCCCTGTTCCCTCTCCCTCCCTTTCAACAGTTCTTGTTCCCTCCTGTCTCTGAACAGCCGTTGCTCCCCACTGCTCCCACTCAATAGTATCATCTGTTTTTGTCAGGCATCTCTTTAGCGTCTGACTATCAGATTGATGAGCTATGACTACATGGTGCAACATTTCAATGGAGCAAGCAACTCCCGGGTCTTAACAGTCCTGGAAGTCTTCATGTTGCACATTTAAAAGAGCTCATGACCTATATTTAACTGCAGGTCTTTTGTATCAGCAGTCACTGACCTCTTTATCAGGGTTTGATTCATACTAAGGGGCTCTTTGTACCTAGAAGGGCCATGTCCTAATGTCTATCGTTTATGGCCATAAATAGCATACTTTGTTTTCAAATCTAATTAATTTTACTGGCTTTCCAGGACACGACAGTAAGATTTCTCCCTCTAGTCTGTTCCCAAAAGTGTGATTTGTCAAATGGCACAACTTGTTGGAACAATACCAGTGACCTTGTCACAATTGGGAATACAGTGTATAGTTTCTCACGTTGATAACCTTGCAATGACATACCCGTTCTTATCCTGCTGGAAAAGACGATATCTACTTTGAAATAGCTGATACAATAGCAGTGAATAATTTAGTTTAGAGATACAACTTGGAAACAGTCCCTGTGGCCCACCGAGTCCAAGCCAACCATCGATCACGCGTTCACACTAGTTCTACCGTAGCCCACTTTCTCATCCACTCCTTGCACACCAGAGGCAATTTACAGAGGACAATTAACCATCGAACCCGCATGTCTTTGGAATGTGGGAGGAAACCGGAGCACCCAGAGGAAACCCACGCAGTCACAGGGTCAACATGCAAATCCCACACAGACAGCACTTACCCCAGTAAGTATACTGTAGTTTGTTACAAGGGTTCTCAATGGAAGGCCAGGCACTGGATTCAACTCACCGACTCCAAATGTTTCTGTTTCCCCATCACTTTTTTTAACTTAGCCACCCCAAGTTAGAAAACATGCAAATTCCAGGGGGACATCTCTTGAGATCAGGTTTGAACCCTGGTCTCTGGTGCTATGACCAAAAATGTAAATATCGAACAAAGGAAGTCTAAAATTTTCACAACGATTTGTCAATAGTATGCACAGTGATAGACAAATGAGAGCATTTGTATTTATAATGTACATATAATGGACTGGTATTGGGCTGAACACATTGTAACTTTGCCAGCGCCTATACATGGCGACTCTTTGCATACTTTGTGCATGGTCTGCAAAGAATATCACTGTGACGTATCACATGTGATAATAAAAGTAAAATTCACTCATTCATTCACTCAGAATAACTCAATCATTGCAGACCCCACTTCTTGCATTTACCAGGGCTGGATGCAGAAGGCCAGTGATCAGATTAAATACCTCAGGTGCTAATGGTTATTAATATCTGATACCTAATAGTTATTAATTAATATCCAATTAATATCTAATGGCTATTAGATATGAACCCCTGAGATCCTGCCTCCTGAGTGCCGAACAGCCTTTACAAATTACTCTATGGTAAAAAACAAATTTGATTAAACGCCAAAGAATCATTTAAATAACAACAACAAAAATTGTTCTCCTAATTTCCATACTTTGATTTAGATTTTTTTTAATAGATTTAGATTCTACAGCGCGGAAACAGGCCCTTTCGGCCCACCAAGTCCACGCAGCCCAGTGATCCCCGCACATTAACACTATCCTACACACACCAGGGACAATTTTTACATTTTACCCAGTCAATTAACCTACAAACCTGCACGTCTTTGATATGTGGGAGGAAACCGAAGATCTCGGAGAAAACCCACGCAGGTCATGGGGAGAACGTACAAACTCCATACAGACGGCGCCCGTAGTCAGGATCGAACCTGAGTCTCCGGTGCTGCATTCGCTGTAAGGCAGCAACTCTACCGCTGCGCCAACGTGCCGCCCAACTTTCTTCATGGGCAGAATCCTGGTACAACTTAAGATCATCAAACAAAGCCTCCCAGAAAATGTTTACTTGAACATATTTGTATACTCTGAAACTTGAATTGCCATATGAATGGTTATATTATGGCAAAATTCCAAAAGAGTATTAATTTCATATTTATTCAAAAGTGGTAATTTAGCATTTTGATTCATAACTGAACATGGGTTATCGTGAAAACGGGTATTTTCTTATTAATTTTGTGCAAAAGGAGTCACCCAATTTGAAATTACTGAATAGAATTATTTGCGACTGGGAACTGGGAAATGGCTAATTCTTCGGTTAAGAAATTCCATTAAAAAATCTTTTAAATGTTATAATTTTGTGCCTCTACCACACAATGCAACTCCATTTGTGCTGATTCCTTGAAGGTGAACTGATACTTATAAGGTCATAGGGCGGCACAGTAGCACAGCGGTAGAGTTGCTGCTTTACAGCGAATGCAGCGCCGGAGACTCAGGTTCGATCCTGACTACGGGTGCTGCACTGTAAGGAGTTTGTATGTTCTCCCCGTGACCTGCGTGGGTTTTCTCCGAGATCTTCGGTTTCCTCCCACACTCCAAAGACGTACAGGTATGTAGGTTAATTGGCTGGGTAAATGTAAAAATTGTCCCTAGTGGGTGTAGGATAGTGTTAATGTGCGGGGATCGCTGGGCGGCACGGACTTGGTGGGCTGAAAAGGCCTGTTTCCGGCTGTATATATATGATATGATATGATATGATATGATATGATAGGTGACAGGAGCAGAATTAGGCCATTTGGCCCATCAAGTCAACTCCACCATTCAATCATGGCTGATCTATCCTTCCCTCTTAACCTCATTCCCCTGCCTTCTCCCCATAACCCCTGACACCCGTACTAATCAAGAATCTATCTACCTCCACCTTAAAAATATCCATTGACTTGGCCTCCACAGCCTTCTGATTATTGATGGCATTCTATTAGGAAAGCCAACACAATCTACCAGAGTGTCGGGGCACTAACGTTCTTAAATGGGACACAGTTTAATTATATTTGTGCATGATTTAGCAAAAGAGATGCTGTAAGACAATGGACAATGGATGTGGCACTTTAATAGTATGCCCTTCCTGTCCATTCAATCTGGCAGTTTGATGGAATGATTGAAAAAGCATTGGCATTTTTTTAAAATGCCTGTGGCTAAGTATGCTATTGATTTTTCTGTGGGGCTTACAGTGTGAAACGATCAATTGTGCAGTCAGTACGCTGAACCGAGGTATTTCCCTATCGATGGTGGAGGGAATAAAGTCCTTTCTTCCCATTTACCAGCTGGGCAGCAAGGACTGCTGAAAGCTCCTGGGAATAAATTGAAACATGCACTTGCATTTTTAGTGTTGAGATGCGAACACCCTAATTTGACAAAAACTCCCTTGACATTCCCTGCTATTTACTGACCGTCATTCGCATCATTCGCAGCCAATGCTATTGATAATCAAAAGAGAAAAATAAGGGAGAAGCAAGGATCTACAGATGCTGATTTACACAAATGGACAAAGTGCTGGAGTAACTCAGTGGGTCAGGCAGCATCTTTGGAGAACATGGATTGGTGACATTTCGGGTCAGGACCCTTCTTTGGACTGATGAGTCTGATCAGCCTGAAGAAAGACCCCGACTCGAAACATCACCCATCCTTGTTCTCCAGAGAGAATGCCTGACCCGCTGAGTTACTCCAGCACTTTGTGTCCTTTAGATTGAAAAAAAGCTTGTTTTTCTCTGCATTCAGGTGGGTACAACTTTAGAGATTTTTACCAATAAAAACCGATGTAAGGGTGACTTAGAATGCAGGTTTAACGCTGTTCTTTATAAGGTCAGTTCATTAGACTGGGAAATTATTTCAGAGATTGCTGTTTGTTCTGTTCATGCTAATCTGACTTATCTTTATTAATGTGGTCTCCAGTGGAATCCCAGAGCCAAATCCCTGAAGATCCGTTCTAATGAGAAAATATCAAGGCTGGATTTGAGAGGGAGGCTAGAGTTGCTTTCAAATATTACAAACAATTGATGGAAACTGGAAAACTGTCAAAGAAAGCACCTGAGTGGTTTGTGGAGAGAATAACCCACTAATTCAAAGGAACAACGTCGTTACAAACTTAAAGCCATTGTCGGTAATAGATCGGTAAAGCTATTGAATTTTACAGGGATGAACACAACATTTGCAATTTTAATAAGAGTCTGTGCCTTTGAGCTCTCTGGAGAGTATGCTGTTACCAAGCCAACAACTGAATGGGTGTGTGAGGTGGATAATAGTGGAACCCAGTGGGAGAAGGTTTGGCGATGAGCAGGAGGAGGCGGTAGAGGAGGCAAAAGGTTCTGGGTGATGTGCAGGGAGATAACTGTGTAGGGGGAGTGGAAAGAAAGGTGTGTGTGGCTTGGTAGATCGTGAGGTCTGGGTGGGTAAGGGAGGTGTTTTGTTGGAGTTGGACAGGTGGAGATAATAATATAACCCCAATGTTCTGGTCTTTACCTACCTCCAGTCCCCCCCCCCCCCCCCACCCCCACCCACCTCCTCTACATGGGTCCGACCTGAAACATTCCCCACCATTTTTCTCCAGAGGCTGCCTGTGCTGCTGCTGAGTTATTCCAGCACATTGTATCTAACTTTGTTAATAATAATAATCAGTCCTTTTGTTTTTTTCAAGGCCCAGAGTTTGTTGAGTGGTCACTGTAGACTAATTCCATAAGTTCCAGGACAATCTAGGTCAAATTTGAACAGCTCCATTCTTTGTCAACCAGCTTCTAAACCACTCCGTGAATGTTTGCTTGAATGCAGATTTTAACCAGGAGAGGGGCCGGGCCGGGTTTGCCAGTAGCTAGCTTTAATTTGTTGACCAGTCAACTGCCTCTCAAAAAGGAGCAGGAAGCAAACACTGGGCATTGAACAGGAACAGAGTTTCATAAAGGATCACCTTACCTTCGGCATAAGGACAACACAGTGGTCTCATGGTCACGGTGGTCATTAGATATACAGGCCTACCTTTAACTAGACTTTACTGGATTTTATCTTGCATTAAATGTTAATCCCTTATCCTGTATCTGCACAATGTGGGTGGTTCAATTGTAATCATGTATATTCTTTTCACTGACTGGATAGTACGCAACAAAAAGATTTTCACTGTATAATAAACTAAACTAAACTAAACTAAACTAAAATTAAACTAAACTAAACTACTGCCTCACATTCCCAGAGACCAGGTTTAATCCTGACCTCAGATGGCTATCTGCGTGGAGTTTGCACTAACTTTCTCTTACTATGTGGGTTTGCTCTAAGTGCTCAGGTTTCCTCTCATGTCCCATAGACGTACACTTAGATATACAGCTTGGTATGCTTATTGGCCAATATAAATTGTGTGGAGATGATTGGGAGAATCTGAGTAAAATTAAAGAAAATGTGCAGAGAATAAAAAATGGGATTAATGTAGGATTTGTGTAAATGATTGAAGGTCGGCGTGGATTCACAGGACCAAATGGTCTGTTTCCGCGCTCCATTTCTCGATGACTCCAAGACAAACAATCAAAATAAATTACAGAGAAACTAAAATTTTCGTAATGAATTAATATTTCTCGCAATTTATTAATCGATAGAGACATGTAAACATGTAAAATCAATTGTCCATTGTGTTTGCAACTTCCAAGTTTCGAACACGAATTTGTGATTTTGTAATTCAGCCAGCTCTCCAATTAAGCTCCTTAAGTCCTGATCCAATTAGAGTAACCATATTGTACTGTCCCATTCTAACTGGTCCAGGTCTAACGTGGTGCTAACAGAATTGAACTTGCCAGCAATAATGATGACTTTTCTTCCCATCACCACCATCATTATAATCTCAGAAGACAAATACGACTGTGCGGATTAATCAAAGAACTCTCAGGGAAAGGAAGAGGTCTACTGGGACATTGTCAAACTTGGGACGAGCAGTGGAGCATTTGCCAAGAAGGTTTCATAGGTTCTCCAGGGAGGCAATTATTAAATTGTGTCAAATGTTAACGGATGAGTTGTAGGTCTTCTGCGGCTAGAATAATTCTGACTCTGCCTTTTCCTATGAAGATCACAACCACCTTGATTAATTTCAAGGTTTCAAGGTCAGTTTATTGTCACATGTAGCATTTAAGGTACAGTGAAATTTGAGTAATTTCACTGATGGTTAATAACATTTGTCTAGTGTTGATATAGTATTCATTAGAAAGCCTTTAATGCTCATCTGAATTTGACTGATAACTCAGGGACTTTTCAACTGAGATGTCAATCTTATCCATTTTTGGAGTAATACAGAAAGCAGCAATTTAAACCAGTGCTTCCTCCTTCCAAGGCCACATAATTGATTATACTTGGGCTGAGGCAAACTGAGGAACCCGTACAGAAAATACAAGGGTGGACATTTGCCCTGTGCTGCATAGTATTGTACGAATATTGAAATCCCTTCTAAAATTTGGTTTTATACATTGCTACATTGTAATCTAATACCTCGAATCATTGAATTCAAAAATCACCAATTTAATCAGGTCATGATATATAGATCCATATAATCCACTTAGATCCATATGACCCATATGAAGTCATGATAAAAAAGGTATGTTGTTCCCTTTATCCTGTACCTGTACAATAAGGATGGTTTGATTGTAATCACATATAGTCTTTCTGCTGACTGATAGCACACAACAAAATGCTTTTCATGGTACCTCGGTATAGGTGACGATAATCTAAACTAAACTAAACTAAACATTGAACCATGGATCAATGCATGGATCTAGAAATTCGATAAGGGTTCTGGTGTAAACTGGGGAGCTAAACTACCAAAGCACTTGGTGGTGTGCAGACAAAGTGTGTAGTGATCCTGTGTAGGAATTTAGACAATGCCTCAGAAACTAGTTGCCAATTTGTACAGGAAGGAACTGTAGATGTTGGATCACACCATCTAATGTATTTAATGTATTAAATGTATTATTAAAGATAGACACAAAAAGCTGGAGTAACTCAGCGGGTCAGGCAGCATCTCTGGAGAATAGGAATAGCTGACTTTTCGGGTCGAGACCCTTCTTAAGACTTGACCCGAAATATCACCTATTCCTTTTCATCAAAAATGCTGTCTGACCTGCTGAGTTACTCCAGCTTTATGTGTCTATGTTTAGCTGTTTTGTGCATCTAAATAGGTTTAATACTAGTTTAAGGCATGTTTCCAAAAATCCAGAAGCAACTGATTGCAGCATGTGGGTGTAATGTAATTTCAAGCCGCTGATTCACTATACCTTCAGCCATTCATCTCTGGCAGGGTTATAGGAACACCGTGATTGACTGCATGCACGTCTGCACACATATTGGTTCATTCATGAACTCTCTGCATAACCACAGATGCTATCACAAAAGCCCGTCATACAAGACAGCACACTCCATCATCACGTCTCTCGAGCACCATTTGTAACACTACGACTGCTCAGGGTCAGGCTGAAGTGCAGCAGAGCCCATCCATGCAAAGTCGGCTCATCAGTAGGAAGCGATTTTCCTTTAAACAAAATTGAGCCGTCAGCTTTACTATTGTGGCTGAAGTTTAGTTTAGTTTAGAGACACAGCGAGGTAACAAGCCCTTCGGCTCAGCGATCCCCGCACACTCACATTATCCTACACACGGTAGGGACAATTCACACTTATACCAAGCCAATTAACCTATAAACCTGTACGTCTTTGGAATATGGGAGGAAATCGGAGCACCTGGAGAAAACCCACGTAGGTCATGGGGAGAACGTACAAACTCTATACAGACAGCATCCGTAGTCAGGATCAATCCCAGGCTTCTGGTGCTGTAAGGCAGCAACTCTGTGGTGAACCCCAACGGTGTTTCAACTGCCAAAGCAGAAATTGCATTAACGTAAGAGGTCTGAAAAATTATTATTGCAACCCTGTTCATTTAGAAGGACTTCCAAAACAGAAGTGAGAAGATGTAGACATTTGGACAATTTGTGTTATGTGGCATCAGGGTCGATGCCAGGTCAACAACTACTTCACCGCCACACTCATGGTAGGGTGAACTAACGTGATGAGGTTTATTTATAGGGAAGGATGATAGTGACAAGAAGGTCTGGGTCCATGTGGGGGCACAGTGCCTCATCATCTGCAGGCAAGTGAAGGGCGCTGCGGTCTCGGGCTTGGCCCGGCAGCTCAGTTGTATCCTGAAAGAAGGGATGCTGGTAGACTTGGGCTTGTCCTGGCAGCTCACTCTTGCCTTGAGAGGTGCTGATGGCTTCAAATCTTGTACTGACAGCTCCGCTGTGGCCTTGAATAGGAGGAACTGATGATCCTGAGCTTGTCCTGGCAGCTTAGTCTTTGCACTCTGTGTGGGGGCACAATTTCCCATCATCAGTAAGCAGATGAGAGGCTCTGACCATCCCGAGCTTGTCGTGGTGGCTTAGTTTTACTACAAGGGAAAAGGGGAACACAGCGAGTCGGGAGGTGCTCCACTTTCCCTCCCCTCCCCTCCTCTTCTCTCCCCTGTATGGCACTCCCTTGGAGTGAGGTGAGGAGGTACAAGTGGGACAATCTAATCCCTGCTCAGTAGATGCAGCTGTTGCTCCTCTGGCAGTGGCTTCAGTTTAGTTGGAGGTGTTTCCAGAGTGCTGGTATTGTCCGACATCTCAACACTATCCATGGTGCTGGTCTTTAGCGTTTCCTGGCCTGCCTGGTGTTAATAGGAGGAGGCGTCATCACAGACCCAGGTTCAATCCCGATTACAGTCTGTACAAAGTTTGTACGTTCTCCCCGTGACCGCGTGCGTTTTGTCTGAGATCTTCGGTTTCCTCCCACACTCCAATGACGTACAGGTTTGTAGGTTAATTGGCTTGGGTTTGTATCCTTGGTATAATTGTAGGTTGTCCCTAGTGTGTATAGCGTTGTGTTAATGTCCGGGAATCACTGGTATGTGCGGACTCAGTGGGCTGAAGGGCCAGTTTCCACGCTCTATCCAAACTAAACTAAAGACGTACAGGTTTGTAGGTTATTGGCTTGGTATAAATGTAACATTGGTGCTTGTGTGTGTAGGATAGTGTTAATGTGCGGGGATTACTGGTCAGTGCGAACCCGGTGGGCCGAAGGGCCTGTTTCAGCTCTGTATCTCTAAACTAAACTAAAATCCATATTAAATCACTTGCCTTAACTTCAGAGGACTGCTGCTGTTTGCTAGACAAGAAGATAAAGACTGAGCTTTACTCTATTTACAGAGTTTGTCACTCGCACTAGTGTTTTATTTAGTTTAGTTTAATTTGGAAGCTCAGCTTAGAAACAGGCCCTTTGATCCACTGAGTCCACATTGGTCATTGATCACCCACTCACATCAGTTTTACATTATCCCACTTTCTCATCCTCTTCATAAACGCAAGGGGCAATTTTACAGAGGCAGTTAACGTACAAACCCACTCGTCTTTGGTATGTGTGAGGAAACCGGTGCACCAGGAGGAAACCCACGTGGTCACAGGGAATACCTGCAAACTCCACACAGACAGCACCTGAGGTCAGAATTGAACTCAAGTCTCTGGCGCTGTGGGGCAGCAACTCTACCAGTTGTACCACTGTGTCGCCTTGCATTAACATTCTCTGAAATTCTCTGAAATCAGAGATGAATTAATTTGATAATTGCAGGGTTAGTGTAGAAAGTTATTGACATAGCATCAGAAACAGTCTTGATGACCTCCTGGTTTTCAAATGCACCCACTGTGCCACCCCATATTCAAACGTGCATTGGGGCTGAAGTGAGCGTACACAGAAATCACCCAGTAAATGGGTTCAACACCTCAAGTGAACCCATGTCACAATGCCTCGCTGGTGTACTCTTACTGAGGTCCCAAGCTTGGATGAATACTGGAAAACACTTGCACAAGCACTGCTGGCCAACATGCCCCCTGGAGCAAAATCATTCAGACCGAACAACTTCAGCAACATGGTCATTTTTCTTCACATAATCACAGACACCTTTGGCTTCACTCTTTCATTTCACTTGTGCTTTCGCTGTTCTGGCTTCGTTCACCATTGACTTGCCTCCAAGCGGCATGTCCCACAGACTGGCTCAGTAGTCCGCATTTATGTTTTAGAAAGCCACCTGCAGAATTCACAAGGGAAATGTATAAATGACATTTATTAGAGGTGGCACAATAGTTCAACTTGTAGAGCCACTGCCTCAACGCGCCAGAAACCTGGGTTCAATACTGACAGCGGGTGCTATAAGTATAATGTTTGCACATTCCCCCTGTGATCAAGTGGGTTTCCTCCGGGTGCTCTAGTTTCCCCCACATCCCAGAGACGTGCAGATTGGTAGGTGAATCGGCTGCTGTTTATTACCCTTGTGTGTAGGTGAGTGGTGGAATCTGGAGCTAACTAATAACAATATGGAAAGAATAAGGTTGGATTAGATGAGTAGGCACAAGGAACTGCAGATTCTGGATTACCAAAAAATTCACAAATTACTGGAGTAACTCCAGTGGCAGCATAGTTGGAGAAAACAGATCGGTGACGTTTCAGGTTGGGTCTCTTCAGACTGCTGGTAGGGGGGAGCTGGAAGAGAGGTGAGGGTGGGACAAAGCCTGGCAAGTGAAGGATGCATACAGATGAGTGTGCTTTTATTTGGCAGATGGTTGGACAAAGATGAAAAGACAAAAAGTGTGAGATGAGGAGGTAAGGATAGAAGCTTGAAATGTGAAACCAGAGAAAATAATATTGGCGAATGATAATGCAAAATGCAACCCCCCCCCCCCACTGTCAAAGTTAAATTCTATCTGCCATTCCTTGGCCCACTTTTGTAATTGATTCAGATCCTTTAGTAGACTTATATAGCCGAAGTTTCACCAGAGATGCTGACTGACCCACTGAGTTACTCCAACTTTTTGTGTCTATCACTGTCCACCATACAACCAATTTTGATGTCATCCTCAAATGTTATGACCACATTAACTGTGTTGACATCTAAATAGTTAATATTGTTTGCATGTCGATGGTTTAAAGATAATTGCCTGTGCAATAATACTATTTCCAAATGTAGTTCAGCATTTGGAGATGGGCGAAGTTCTGAAAGGAAGCTAATGCACAGAACTTTTTTTCAGATGTTAATTTTCTACACTATTATTATTGTGCTTTCACAGCTCCAAAATGCCATTTCCACAAAGAAGTAATTTGTTTCGTGTCGCTGGATGTTTTGTTTAATCTCAGCATAATGTACAATGCAATATTATGCTTTCTGATCTATTGTGATTCAGTCAGTAAAATTGCATTCATTGCATTTTATTGTGTGAGCATTATTGACACTTTGAAATTTGAACTTTTGTTTTTTGCATTGTTTGGCAACATTTCCAAATAATTCCACCAGCAGTTGGGTGAGAAAGCCACGGAGAAAGGTTCAGCTCGTGAGGTTTACAAATTAATAAGGACTAATTAATTGCAAGGCAAGAATCATCCTGGAATCTTGTTATACTACCTGAATTTGGTGGATGAAAGAAATATAACTTGAAATATGTGGAATGTTTGAAGCTACGTAAAAACGTGTGAGATGAGGAGATAAAGATAGAAGCATGAAATGTGAAACCAGAGAAAATAATATTGGCGAATAATAATGCAAAATGCAACCCCTTCAAAAAAACTCTTCAAATATAGATTTGTACGTGGACTGCTGATGAAAAGAGAGGGAGTGTGTTGTTACTAGATTCATTGTAAGAATAGAAATAAATTCAGAGTGTGGTGGTCTGAATCTCCAAAAGTTTAGCAGAGGCTTTCGTGGTAAGATTGCCTGCTATGCTATTGTCCATGGTAAACTGAAGAATATAATGTTAGACAGGTCTTCCTCAAATTTTAGTTTTTAGTTTTAGATTTACAGTGTGGAACAGGCCCTTCAGCCCACTGAGTTTGTGCTGACCCAGTGCTCATTGATACCCTAGTTCTATGTTATCCCAGTTTTGCATCCTCGGGGCAAATTTACAGTCAGCAATTAACCTACAAACTTGCACACCTTTGGGATGTGGGAGGAAACCGGAGCACCCGGAGAAAATCCACACGGTCACAGGGAGGATGTACAAACGTACAGACAGCACTTAGTCAGGATCGAACCCGAGTCTCCTTGAGGTGTCCTTGTATTGTAAGTTCTCTACCATGCTTGGAGAATGGAGAAGAAGACATTTGGTATGCTTGCCTTCATCTGCCAGGGTATTGAGTGTAGGAGTTAGGACATCATGTTGCAACTGTACAAGTGGTTGGCGAGATTACACTTTGAGTTTTGTGTGCAGTTCTAGTTGCCCAGCTCGAGGAAGGTTGTCGTCATCCATAGGGGGCAGAAACATTTAAAGATGACAAAAGTCGGACTGGAAAGCTTGAGTTAAAAGGAGAGGCTGTGGCAGTGTTCTTCACTGGAACGTAGGACCAAAAGCGGTAACCATGAGGAGATGAATAAAATTATGAAGAGCATTGGTAATGTGAATGGTCACAATCGTTTTCATTGGGTAGGAGGACTGAAACAAGAGAGCGTAAATTTGAGACGAGAGGGACAAAATTTAAAAAAGGAACCAAAGGGCATTTTTTGGTGGTGAGTAAGTGGAATGAGCAGCCAGAAACTGTGGAGATTGTTAAAATTATAATGTTTAAAAAACATTTGCACAGATGTTGGCAAGCTGGAAAGGGTACAGAGATTTACAAGGATGTTGTCTGGGCAAGTGGGTCTGAGCTGTAGGGAGAGGTTGATTAGATTTTAGATTTTTTTTTTAGATTTAAAGATATAGCGCAGAAACAGGCCCTTTGGCCCACCGAGTCCGCGCCGCCCAGCGATCCCCGCACATTAACACTATCCTACACACACTAGGGACAATTTTGACATTTACCCAGTCAATTAACCTACATACCTGTACGTCTTTGGAGTGTGGGAGGAAACCGAAGATCTCGGAGAAAACCCACGCAGGTCACGTACAGGTCCGTACAGACGGCGCCCGTAGTCAGGATCGAACCTGAGTCTCCGGCGCTGAATTCGCTGTAAGGCAGATTCTCTACCGCTGCGCCACCGTGCCGCCCTACGACTATTCCTTGCGGTGCAGGAGGATTAGTGGTGATCTTATTGATGTGTACTAAAATCATGAGAGGAATAGATTGGGTAGATGCACAGAGCCTCTTGCCCAGAGCAGGTAAATCAAGGACCAGAGGACACAGGTTTAAGATGAAGGGGAATAGATTTTATAGGAATCCGAGGAGTAACGTTTTCACAGAAAGGTGGTGGGTGCATATGGAACAAGCTGCCAGAGGAGGTAGTTGAGGCAGGGACTATCCCAACATTTAAGAAACAGTTAGACAGGTACATGGGTGGGACAGGTTCGGAGGGATATGGACCAAATGCGGGCAGGTGGGACTAGTGTAGCTGGGACGTTGGCCACTGTGGGCAAGTCGGGCCGAAGGGCCTGTTTCCACACAGTATCACTCTATGACTCTACATGGATAGAAAAGGCTGAGGGATATGGCCCACATGATGACAAAGACAACTCTTGGGGGCATATCTTGGTCGGATTGGATGGGTTGGACTGGAGGGCTGTTTTCATGGCAACAAATCTGTCTATTATAGTTTATCTTATACACCTCTAAAAGATCACTGCTCAGCCTCCTGCACTCCAAGGAATAAAGTCCTAGCCTATAGCCCAGGTCCTCGAGTACTGGCAACATCCTTGTAAGTGTAAGAAAATAACTGCAGATGCTGGTACAAATCGAAGGTATTTATTCACAAAATGCTGGAGTAACTCAGCAGGTCAGGCAGCATCTCAGGAGAGAAGGAATGGGTGACGTTTCGGGTCGAGACCCTGAAGAAGGGTCTCGACCCAAAACGTCACCTATTCCTTCTCTCCTGAGATGCTGCCTGACCTGCTGAGTTACTCCAGCATTTTGTGAATAGACACCCTTGTAAGTTTTCCCTGCACCCTTTCCAGCTTGACAACATCCTTCCTATAACATTTCCTCCTTCGGTCTGGCGGTTTTGAATCCAAAATCACCTGATGGGGTTGACTTTGAG